>NW_022437045.1:4968696-5145257 GCF_009761245.1 Sapajus apella | reverse complement strand
TTGTTGTGTAGGTACATACATGCCATGGTGGTTTGCTGTCTCCATCCCCCTGCTCACCCCCCCACCCCATCGCCTACATCAGGCATTTCTCCCAGTGTTATCCCTCCCCATCCTCCCTGCCCCCTGCTGTCCCTCCCCTCCCATTCCTTCTACCCCCAACCTAGCCCAGTCAGTGTTGTTCCCTTCCCTGTGCCCAAGTGTTCTCATTGTTCATCACCCACCTGTGAGTGAAAACATGCAGTGTTTGGTTTTCTGTTCTTGCGTCAGTTTGCTGAGAATGATAGTTTCTAGATTTATCCATGTCTCTACAAAGGACACAAACTCATCGTTTTTTAATGCTGCATAGTATTCCGTGGTGTATATGTGCCACATTTTCTTTGTCCAGTCTATCATTGATGGGCATTTGGGTTGGTTCCAGGTCTTTGCTATCACAAACAGCACTGCAACAAACATATGTGTGCATGTGTCTTTATAAGAATATGATTTATAATCCTTTGGGTATATACCCAGTAATGGGATTTCTGGGTCAAATGGAATTTCTATGTCTAGATCCTTGAGGAATGGCCATACTGTCTTCCATAATGGTTGAACTAGTTTACACTTCCACCAACAGTGTAAAAGTGTTCCTTTTTCTCCACATCCTCTCCAGCATCTGTTGTCTCCAGATTTTTTAATGATCACAATAACTGGCATGAGATGGCATCTCAATGTGGTTTTGATTTGCATTTCTTTAGTGACCAATAACCATGAGTATTTTTTCATATGTTTGTTGGCTGCATGAATGTCTTCCTTTGAAAAGTGTCTGTTCTTATCCTTCACCCACTTTTGAATGAGTTTGTTTTTTTCTTGTTAATCTGCTTTAGTTCTTTGTAGATTCTGGATATTAGCCCCTTGTCAGAGGGGTAGATTGCAAAACTTTTTTCCCATTCTGTTTATTGCCAGTTCACTCTAATGATTGTTTCTTTTGCTGTTCAGAAGCTCTTAAGTTTAGTTAGATCTCATTTGTCTATTTTGACTTTTGTTGCTGTTGCTTTTCGTGTTTTGGTCATGAAGTCTTTGCCTCTGCCTATGTCCTGAATGCTGTTGCCTACGTTTTCTTCTAGGGTTTTTATGGTGTCAGTTCTTATGTTTAAATCTTTAATCCATCTGGAGTTAATTTTTGTATAAGGTGTAAGGAAGGGGTCCAGTTTCTGCTTTCTGCATATGGCTAGCCAGTTTTCCCAACATCATTTATTAAACAGTGAATCCTTTCCCCATTGCTTGTTTTTGTCCAGTTTGTCAAAGATCAGATGGTTGTAGATGTGTGGCATTACTTCCGAGGCCTCTGTTCTATTCCATTGGTCTATATCTCTGTTTTGGTACCAGTACCATGCTGTTTTGATTAGTGTAGCCTTGTAGTATAGTTTGAAGTCAGGTAACATGATGCCTCCAGCTTTCTTCTTTTTGCTTAGGATTGTCTTGTCTATGCGGGCTCTCTTTTGGTTCCATATGAAGTTTAAAGTGCTTTTTTCCAGTTCTGTGAAGAAGGTCAATGGTAGCTTGATGGGGATAGCTTTGAATCTATAAATTACTTTGGGCAGTATGGCCATTTTCACAATATTGATTCTTCCTAACCATGAGCATGGAATGTTTTTCCATCTGTTTGTGGCCTCTCTTATTTCCTTGATCAGTGGTTTGTAGTTCTCCTTGAAGAGATCTTTTACATCCGTTGTTAGTTGTATTCCTAGGTATTTTATTACCTTTGTAGCAATTGTAAATGGTAGTTTGTTCATGATTTGGCTCTCTGTCTGTTGTTGGTGTATAGGAATGCTGTGATTTCTGCACATTGATTTTGTATCTTAATACTTTGCTGAAGTTGCTTATCAGCTTAAGGAGGTTTTGGGCTGAGATGATGGGGTCTTCTAAATATACGATCATGTCGTCTGCAAATAGGGACAATTTGACTTCTTCTTTTCCTAATTGAATTCCCTTTATTTCTTTTTCTTGCCTAATTGCTCTGGCTAGAACTTCCAATACTATATTGAATAGGAGTGGTGAGAGAGGGCATCCTTGTCTAGTGCCAGATTTCAATGGGAATGCTTCTAGTTTTTGCCCATTCAGTATGATATTGGCTGTGGGTTTGTCATAAATAGCTTTTATTATTTTGAGATACGTTTCATTGATACCTAGTTTATTGAGAGTTTTTAGCATACAGGTCTGTTGAATTTTGTCGAAGGCCTTCTCTGCATCTATTGAGATAATCATGTGGTTTTTGTCTTTGGTTCAGTTTATGTGATGGATTATGTTTATAGGCTTGCATATGCTGAACCAGCCTTGCATCCCCGGGATGAAGCCTACTTGATCGTGGTGGATAAACTTTTTGATGTGCTGTTGGATTCAGTTTGCCAGTATTTTATTGAAGATTTTTGCATCAATGTTCATCATGGATATTGGCCTGTAGTTTTCTTTTTTAGTTGTGTCTCTGCCAGGTTTTGGAATCAGGATGATGTTGATCTCATAAAATGATTTGGGAAGGATTCCCTCTTTTTGTATTGTTTGGAATAGTTTCAACAGGAATGGTACCAGCTCCTCTTTGTATGTCTGGTAGAATTCAGCTGTGAACCCTTCTGGACCTGGACGTTTTTTTGTTGGTAGGCTATTAATTGCTGCCTTGACTTCAGACTTTGTTATTGGTCTATTCAGGGTTTCAGCTTCTTCCTGGCTTAGTCTTGGGAGAGTACAAGTGTCTAGGAATTTTATCCATCTCTTCCAGATTTACTGGTTTAAGTGCATAGAGCTGTTTGTAGTAATCTCTGATGGTAGTTTGTATTTCCAAGGAATCGGTGATGATCTTCCCTTTATCATTTTTTATTGCATGTTTGATTCTTCTCTCTTTTCTTTTTTATTAGTCTAGCTAGTGGTCTATTTTGTTGACCTTTTCAAAAAACCAGCTCCTGGATTTATTGATTTTTTGATGGTTTTTTTTGTGTGTCTCCATCTCCTTCAGTTCTGCTCTGATCTTAGTTGTTTCTTGTCTTCTGCTTGCTTTTGAGATTTTTTGATTTTTTACATTAACCTGGATTTTTCTCTCATTCTTCATGCATATGTTTTCTAATCTCCCTATAAACTACTTGTATTTTTTTTATTCCTCACCGTCCATTTAGCTTGTGGACTGTCAACAGATGTTACATCTTTCAGTCATTTAATAGATGCTTATTTGTTAGATGTGGCCAGGAGGACCTGGAAAGTCCTAATTTTTCCCATCTGTTCTTACCATTCTGAAATGTATGATGCTCTTCAGTGCTCCACAGATCTAGATGATATAAAATTGTTAAATGGAAAAAGCAATGCCCATCTCCTTGGGTTATTGTGGATAAGGGGGAAATTATGTATGAAGTGTCTATTGCAGTTCATGGAACAAAGTAGGCCCTTAGTCAACAACAGCTTTCATCATCACTGATGAGAATCTCTGGCTTAAATGGAATAAATTCGTGTCTTTTTTCAGTGTAATTAAGTGTTTTAGTTTAAAGGCCTTTAGCTAGGCTTACAATAAGAAAAAAGTGGGGACTCCAGGGTAACACCAACCATAGAGACTGCCATGGCTATTATCCTGAGGCTGTTAATTATACCACTTAATTAAGATTTAGAGAAAATTTAGAACAACATTTATCTTGTGGATAATAATTGATTGTTATGGGAGCTTAATTGTTGAGAGACCTTGATGAAAGCTCTGTGGTGAACTGCTGTGGAGTCACGTGGGTTCATGCATCATTCATCAGTGGGCCCACATTTTTCTGAGCCACATAACCTTCTAGAACCCAATTCTATCAGAAAACTACCCTTTCAGTGAATGTTTCTCAAGGCTCAGAAAAATTTCTATGTCAAAGCTGTATATGTAAAAATTTACATTCTCTAATAAATGTTTTGTTTGGCCTTCAAATTCAATTTAATAATTATTTCTACATCTTTTTTGACTCCCCCTCCACCCCTGCTTAACCACAGTTCTATATATTTAATTCTGAAGAGCCTCATGCATTTCACTCCCTGGTAACTTTATCTACCTTGCCCCATGGGGAACCAGCCAGACCGTGATTCCCACAGCCCTTTGCCCTCTCTTCAACTACAGAACCTCTTTTTGCTCCTGACTCCACAAACCTTCTCCAGTTACCCAGATGCCTTCTGTGTGCTACTGGTTTCTGCATCACTGTTAGCAAGGCCACTTGTTTCTCTGGAAATGTCTTATGCTCTTGAAATGCTATAGCCTTGCTTACCTGTTCATCCAAAACTGATCTTCAGGCAACATTTCTCCTTTAATTGATGGAATAATAAAGAGGAATAAGGGTCAAAATTCATAGACATTTAAAAACCCAAGGTAAAAAGTTAAAAGAAAATAAGATAGGAGAAAAACTTATGGCACCATCTCTAAAAT
Source organism: Sapajus apella (assembly GCF_009761245.1). Lineage (NCBI taxonomy): Eukaryota > Metazoa > Chordata > Mammalia > Primates > Cebidae > Sapajus > Sapajus apella. The sequence goes on along the minus strand of NW_022437045.1, from coordinate 5,140,849 downwards.
GTGTGCTTTAGTGTTTGTTTAGCCAAAAAGGGGATATAGAATGTCAAAAGGAACATGTATGTAAAACATAAACGTGAAGCAGTGCCAGTTGCCATCTGTAATCTAGTCATGCTTTGTTAATGTGGCATATCTTGCCATGATGGTGCCCTCATGAAACAAAGGATACTGAAGCTGATGCCATCCTGTTTGCTTTAATCAGAAGCCACTCTCTGGTCAAGGAAGAATTTGTTTCATGGCTGATTATGACAAGTTTATATCACAAAGACTATTTTCTCTCTCCAGATCTGGATTATTTGCACTCATGTCATATTATTAGACAATTACTTGGAACATTTATGTTTTTAGATTTAGAAATAAGACAGTGATTCAGAGAGTCTCTATATTCAGATGAAAGAACATTTTTAAAAAATATTGACTGTAAACATTGAAAATCATTAATTCTCCACAGTTAAAGGTTTCTGACAGGAAGAGTCCTTGGAAATTGCAAACGGGCACATTGTCAGATATACCCATTGTTTTCACATTAGAGAAGATTGGATTCTATTCTCTCTGGAGTCCTTTGTAATGCCAAGCTTCCTCTCCAGAAAACCTGCTTATTGTCATTATTTTGAGATAAACGGCACTTCATAACTATTAAGTGGTTCATTGTTTCTCTCTGGCTGACTGGATTCTGTAGGCAGCCACTCAACTTTGGAGACTTTCTCTGCTACCAACTTTTGGTGTTGCCTTGAGTTTGGTGTTGCCTTTGCTAGTTTCCTGAAAACATGGTATGGCATAGACTCTGTCATCAGAGAAGACTGAAGTCAAGAGAAGCAACCCTGCCACTTCCTTGGCAGAAGGGAAATGACTGATGTCTTTGATGAGCTGCTTCCCTAAGCCTAATAAGAAAATAGAAATAATAATACTTAACTCACAGAATTGTTGTGATAATTGAAGGAATGACCAGTTAGTAAAGCATCTTGCCCTATGCCTAGCACAGAGTAGATGTACATGAGTGTTACTGAGCTTTAGTTATGCTCTCCAAATACAAAGCCTTAGTTGTTGTCACTGTTAAAGAAATTACTCTGTTCTTAGCAGATAATCAATAAATTCCTGCATGGAAATTCTGCAGGAGAATTTCAACCCCTGCCATTTCGGGTTAAAAGATTGCATTCTCATGATGAAGATGTTCTGGTGATTAGAATCATCTCAAGTCCCAAATGGTGTGGATTTGGTCCTGCATCTATTGCAGAGCTCTCTTGGAGCTTCTGAGAACTGGGGAAACCAAACAGTTCTTCTGAGAACTGGGAAAATATTGGGAGTTTTAGTGTGAATTTATGGAAGGTGAGAAAAGGCAGCAGGTACTGAAAGACTGGAAATCCTTACACTGTTCTGCATGTTAGGAACCGTTTTCCTTCCACATTTGGACCTCAGGAAGAGAAGCTGCCTATCAACTTGTGTCCTCAAGAGAACCAACAAAGGGGAATGCCGTCTCCCAGATACTCAATTTGATGATCATTTTGTCCTGCCTTCTCTCAGGTCCAGACATTATGTAAATTGGCATTAAGTTTGAATAATGTATAGACCCAGTTAGAAAGGAAAAAGTGCCCCCCTTATTCCCCTAGTGCTGACTTAAAATGTTCTTAGTATGTCAGTGTTGCTTAAATATGAATGGCTGTATCGTCTACTTAAATAGACAGCTGCACCAAATATAAATTGCAAATGTTTATAGCTCTTATATACAAGTATAGAAGGAAAACAAATTCGTAAAGTAAATTTGAACTAAAAGGGAAACTGATAATAACAATGTTTTGTGTATTTAAGTCGCTGTTTGCACCATGTCTCAGGTAGACCCCTGGCCCCTTTGCATCTACATGGGAGGCTACCAAGCGTTCGGCCACAACTGGGTTCTCCCAGTACTTGCTTGTGCTCAGAACTGTGCCAAAACCTTTGCTCACCCAGTGTGCTGCAACATCCATCATTTGGATTTGGCAGGAACACATCATTTATGCATTTTGTTTGCTTCTGTTCTGTATTTATTTGAGATACTTAAAATATAATTGCTAGATTTTAAGGCATTCATAGCATCTGTGAAAAATGTGTTACTTAGGAAACAGTTCAGGGTTCCATGGATTATCTAGATTGGTGTATCTTAACACTGACCACACAGTTCATGTGCAGGTGTGAGGGAGGGGAGCTTTGAGAAAAATCTCTGTATGAGTGCCCACATCCAGAGACTCCTATGTAATTATCCCAAAGTGGTGCCTTAATATCAACATTTGTTTAAAACCATCCCCCAAGACTAAAATTTGTTACCAGGATTTAGAACCATCGACTTAATTGATGCAGAACACTCTGATATTAATGTCTTCATGTCTTTTTGGAATATCATTATCCATATCCTCCATTCTCAGGAGGATGTGGGACCTAGTTTGAAAACTACTAGCATAGACAACCACATTTCCACTAAAATAAAATAGTTCTCTAGTATATTACAAAACTACCCATTCTACAAACTGGCAAGGGAGCTATTGATCATGCTTGGAACTGTGCCAGGCACTGCCTGCATAAAAATGAGTCAGGTCCACTTCTTCCATGGAATGGGTTGGGTAGGAGGCACAGATGATTCACGAATTATTTCAATATCATGAGTTGAGGACTGTAGTGAAAGTAAGCATTGAGTGCTGCAGAGACCGAACAAAAGAGTCCTTAGCTAAGGACTGATCTTTTGCTGAGTGACAAGGTCATTATAGGACCACCAGGCTTGATGGCATGTTGCATGGTAACAGATCAATACACCAAACAGCAGGAGCTGCAGCAGAGAAAGAGTTTAATAATTATGTGGCAGCCAAATTAGGAGACAGAAGGAAACCTCAAATCCACCTCTCTAAGATGTTTGGGGCTGGACTTTTTAAGGGAATTCTGGCAGGAAGGAGGCTGAGGAGCTGGGGGTAACTGATTGGTTAGGACGTAGGGGAAGGGATAAGAAGGATATAGAAACTCCATTCTTGCACTGGGTCAGTTCCTCAGAATGGGTCCTCACTCTGGCTGGCAGCAGTGGACCCACTGGCATACAGGATCTGAAAAATATCTCAAAACGGCACACTTGAGGTTTTTTAACATCAAAGATGTTATCTATGGAAGTTTGAGCTTTGTGACAAGGGCTAGGTGACTTTGAAGTGGTAAGTGGCTGTAAGAAAGTGAGCTCTAGCAGCAGCCCCCAACCTTTTTGGTACCAGGGACCAGTTTCATGGAAGAAAACTTGTACACAGATGGAGTGGGGTGGGGGATAGCTTTGGGATGAAACTGTTCCATCTCAGATCAACAGGGTTTAGTTAGATTCTCATAGGGGCACACAGCTGAGATCCCTCACATGGACAGTTCGCAATAGAGTTCACACTCCTATGGGAATCTAATGCCGCCGCTGATCTGACAGATGGCGAAGCTCAGGCAGTCATGCTTGCTTGCCCACCACTCACCTCTTACTATGTGGCTCAGTTACCAACAGACCCACGGACTGGTACCAGTCTGCAGCCCAGAGGGTTGGGGACCTCTGGGCTATAGGGAAGGCTGGTTAATGCTTAGCTGTGTTTCTATTCAAAGCTTATGCTTTTGTTTAAAAATCTAGCATTTTTGTTTTATTAATTTTATGAAGATGATTTCAAGGATGAGTAGGATTAGCTGGAGTCAGAAGGACACAAGGGAATTCCTGGCAACAACATTAAATTACCAGTTAATGTCTCATCAAGCCACTGGACCTTTAAATAGTTCTAAGCAGTACTGTCAACCTGATAGGTTATGATGTATAAGGCAGTGTTATGATGTATAAGAGAGGGCAAAAATCCCAGTTAGTATCACCATTTCTATTGTAGTATATATTTCAAGGAAAAAACCTTCAGCAATCTAATATCCTACCAAAATTGTGGAGTCAAGGTCTCCCTGCTGTAATCAAAGAACTAGATCTGCAATCAGGCCATATATTTGGAAAGGCCCTAGGCACCTCCCTCTCCTTGTTCCCAGCATACTGAAAGACTTTAAAACTTGAACTGATGGAAACCTTAAGAAAACAACGACAAAATTCCACTTATTTCCTGAGCCCAACAGTAAAATAAACTAATTGTTTTTTAGTGAATGTCTCTTTCCCCACAAGATACTATGCCTTGTTCAATGGGTATTCAAAGCATATGTAATAGAATATGTATGGTTTCCTGAAAACTTGAAATGGAACATCAAACTGTTCAAAACCATAAAGTTTTGAGTCTAGACCAAAATCACAGCACTTAGCTGGAATATGTACCTCAACGTCTGCCACTCATGACCCTGCTGCTTCTTCCAACTGCTTCTCTTGGGTTGAAGGATGAAAAAGCAAACTCCCTGCTTTGAGTTCCATCTTGCCCTGCACCGCCTCCTCCAAGGGGTCATTGAGCACTCCACCAGCTTCCACCTCTTCCAGCACCTTCCCCCGGAGGGCCCATGGCTACTTTTGCGATTGAAGTTCATTGAGGTTGATTCAGCTCCATTTCCTCTGAGTTTTTACTTTAGATGTGCTTTTTTGGTTGTATTTTTCTTCTGGCATATAAGAAAGCAATATTCTATGGAACAGAGTAATGTCTGTGGCTTTGTCAACTGTTGTTTCTTAGTTTGATCTCCGTTTATTGAGGGTTTACTACTCTCCAGGCATTGTGCTAAGTGGTGGAAATACAAAGTTACCTTCACTTGTTTTATCTGTAAAATGGAGAGAATAGTAGCTCCTACAGTGTGGCTTATGTGAGACATAGGGACTGCTCCCTGGAACCTAGAGACAGCTTCATAGTAGTGACCCAGTGCTCATAGCAATAGTGGTAATAATTAGGAAGGTACTCCTACCTCAAGAACCTCATGATCTGATGATAAAGACAGATATAACAAGAAAATTTTTCTTTTTAAATATAAAATGTGATTATAAAACTAGTCTTCACTAAATTGGATTTTTATAAAATTTATAGAAACAAAATAATCAATTAAGGAAATATAAAACCACATGACGTTAGCCAACCAAGTTGATGTTCTGGATGTATCTTACTGCCGAAGAGTGAAGGGTTAAGAACGAGGGACTTCGAGTCCAAGATCAAATCCCTTTCTGCTATTTCTTAGCTGTCTGACTTTAACAAGTTGCTGAAACCCTTTGTGCTTCTGTTTCCTTCCCCATGAGGTGGAGATTATGATAGTGCCTATTTCATAGAGTTATTGTTAATACAAGTTAGCTCTTAGAACAATATCTACTTTAACAATTTATGTTAGGTACTGTTTTCTTTTCCATCCATACTGTGTATATATATATATTCATATTTATATTTACATATTCCAATTCGGATTATATAACGTACTTTCTTTTAAAATAAGATTTTAAATAACTGTATAATCAGTCATGAAAATACAACATGATTTATTCAACAAATCTGATACTGTTAAACACATAAGTGATTTCTCTTTTAGGATTATAAATAATGCTTGTTTTGCATTCTTTTCATACATCTTTTGCTCACTTTTCATTGTTACTTTGTATATGTTGCTAGAAATTGACTTGCTAGTGAAAAGGGTACAAACATTTTTAAGGCTCTTAATACATATTGCCTGCTCTTGATACACATTCCAAACTGCCCCAGGAAACTTTATCAGTTTACACTTTTGCCAAGAGTGTATGAAAGCACTCACATGAATGTAACCTTACCATGCAAAGTGGCCCATGAGACAGAGGCGAGTCATAGAGAGCAGACAGCTCCCCTGCCTCCTCGCCGTCAGCCACTGCCCTCTGCTCTAAAAGAGCCACAGTCAGGAATTTCTACATAGATTCTATTATAAACATCTCCTTTTGAAACAAATTATCTTCTCTCAGAAAACTTTCTTCATTTTAGTATCTGTATAGGTGCTTGTTATGTTCATTTTAAGTTTTGTGACTTGCACAGACAAAATGCTGATGAACTGCTTACTCCAGGCAGTCTGAGTTCCCAAAGCACTGGCATTTTATGTCTTACTCTCTGTTTTGGACCCTTTGCCACTGATTTTTTTAAAAAGCAGTATTTGCAAAAAGAAAGATAAGAGTTGATTTGCTGTGAGTATATCTCTCTCTCTCTTTTTTTCTTTTTTTGAGATGGAGTTTCGTTCTTGTTGCCCCGACTGAGTGCAATGGTGTGATCTCAGCTCACTGCAACCTCTGTCTCCCAGATTCAAGCGATTCTCCTGCCTCAGCCTCCCGAGTATGTGGGATTACAGGCACGCACCCTCACAACCGGCTAATTTGTATTTTTAGTAGAGATGGGGTTTCTCCATGTTGATCAGGCTAGTCTCAAACTCCTGACCTCAGGTGATCTGCCTGCCTCAGCCTCCCAAAGTGCTGGGATTATAGGCATGAGCCACCATACCCGGCCGAGTGTATCTAAAAACTTTTCTAAGGGCAGACAACTTCTTCCAAAGACTTCGTTTACTTTTTGTGATTGACATGTCCTTTCCTAGCATGGAATGAGCTTGAAGGAAGCTGCTGAACGTGGACTATGCTATCTCTCAGCCTGTGTCTTTCTCTGGTGATCAAGGAGCTGCTGGTTCAGACAGTGCCCTGTCTAATCCCACTAAGGCCCAATGAACCAAATGCAGTCTACTCTCCAGATTCTCTGCAACAGAAAGCAGATGCTTGGGCTTCATGGTCCAGGTTGGAACAGGCAATCAGCTCCGAGGACAGCTATGCATGAATGTCAAGAGGGGACTGGCAGGGGACATTTATTTATTCTTCAAAATCGTAGCTCGGGCTAGTGATGACATGTCAGAGGTATTTCCAACTAAGAAAATATTCACAGACTCTTTAGTTACAAATTTGTTAGCTCCACTTCCTGCTAAAACTACAAGCCTTGAAGAGTTCTAGAAATGTGAGCAGCCTTAAGGATGATAGAAATATTATGAAAATAGTAATACATAATATCCCGTACAGCAAACTCCTTTTTTTTTATTTTTGGAGTATTCGTTCATCAGCCATATTTCCCTCTCAACAGTCAAGGTATTGATGAAGCTCATGAAATAATAGGAATGAAAGGGACTTTGATTTTTGTATTTTTAATAGCATTTTCCTCCACCAAATTACGCAAGAAATGCATGACCAAGGCAGAGAACTTGGAAAATATGGAAAAGCCACCAAGCAAAATAATGTCCTGAGAAATCATAATTTCACCCCACAAGAGTAATCATTGTCAACATTTTGGTGAAAATCGTTACTTAAAGAGACTCTTAGAAGGAGCCAATTCACTGCCACTCCTTCTTTTCTCCACATCATCCTGTACCCTGTTTTGAAATGCAGAATTGTTTCTAAATCATTCCAGGAAAATTATTAGTTTTCTCAAATATCTCTGGAGGCGAGTCCTTTGGCATTCATTTCTAGTTTCTCACAAACCTTGAAGTTAGGAAATTCTTTGTGTAGCTTTTGAGCACTGGGCCAGAAGTGAGGGCTGTTTGGGTTCTAGTTCCAGCTATGACACTTATTTACCAACTGGCTGACCTCAGGCAAGTCCAGGCTAGTGGCCCTGCCTCAAGGTCCCCCCACAGTTATAACATCTGCAGCCCCACCTCCTTCACTTCCTTTAGCCTCCGTTTCCTACAATTTCCCAGTAATTGTACTGAATCAGTGTTTTTCATTTTTTTAATTCAAATTTATTTATTTTATTTTTAAAGACTTTATTTTTTAGAATGGATTTAGATTTTCAGTGAAGCTGAGTGGCAAGTACAGAAAGTTCCTGTATGTTCCCTGCCCCCACACATACACAATGTCCCTCACTGTCAGCATCCACCCAGAGAGATACATTGGTTACAGCTGATGAACCTACATTGACACATTATCATCACCCAAAGTGCATAGTTTACACTGGTGTTGGGCACTCTATGGCTTTTGACAAATGTATGCACCATTGTAATATCATACAGAATAATTTCATTGCCCTAAAAATCCTCTGTGCTCCTCCTATTCATTCCTCCCTCCACCCACTCCTGGTAACTACTGATCTTTTTACTGTCTCCATAGTTTTGCCTTCTCCAGAATGTCATATATTTGGAATCATAAGGTTTGTAGCCTTTTCAGAATGACTTCTTTCACTCAGTGATATGCATTTAAGGTCCCTTCCATGTCTTTCAATGGCTTGAGAACTCATTTCTTCACTGAATACTACTCCATTGTCTGGATTATACACACTTTGTTAATACATTCACCTACTAAAGGATATGTTGGTTGCATCCAAGTTTTGGCAATTATGAATAAAGCTGCTATAAACACCCATGTGCAGGTAATTGTGTAGATACACATTTTCAATGCTTTCCAATAAACACTTAGGAGCATTAATTGCTGGATTGTATAGTAAGAGTATGTTTAGTTTTGTAGGAAACTGCCAAACCATCTTCCAAAGTGGCTGTACCATTTTCCATTTCCATCAAGAAATAAGTGAGAGTTCCTTTGCTCCACATTCTCATCAGCATTTGTTGTTGTCAATGTTCTGGATTTCAACCATTCTAATGGGTGTATTGTGTATCTCATTTTGTTTTGATTTGTATTTCTCTGATAATGTAGCATAGAGCATCTTTTCATATGCTGATTTGCCATCTTCATATTTTCTGTGGTGAGGTATCTGTTAAAGTGTTTGGTCCATTTTTTAATCAGGTTGTTTATGTTCTTATTGTTGAGTTTTAAAAGCTTTTTGTATATTTTTGTATATTTTTAAAGTTTTTTGTAAATGACTGATAACAGTCATTTATCAGGTATGTCTTTTGCAAATATTTTCTCCCAATTTGTGACTTGTTTTCTTATTCTCTGGAGATCAGTGGCTTTTACACTTTATTCTGCTGAAGCCAAGTATTTTGGAAGAAGCTGTGGGGTCACCAGAGGATAGGTGCGCAGGATAGTGAGGGAAAGTCGGAGTGAATGGGCTCTGGTGCCCCCACCCCACAATGTTTCTCTTGCTTTAATCAGAAGTTTAACCTCATCCAGATTGCATATGAGGTCTTTACATGAGTTCACCTTTCTGTTTGTTTTAAAAGGGGTTTTTAACTCTCAAAATGGTTTAAAGACCACTGAACTAATTGATAATCTTAATTCTGGAATTCTGTGCCTCAATTTTTACAATGTAACATAAACTAATTCTCCTTAAGAACAAATGAGATAAACCTGTTATAAACAATCGTGTGACATTTTTCAACACAGTTTTCATTCACATAGTGCTCACTTAGAATGATAGAAACAATACACCTAATGAACATGTCCCATCCACATGCTCACTCAACTCTCAAAACTAGGAACTTTCAACACTAGTTTCTTTTTCAAAATAATCAGAGAGAACTCTAAGCCATTTCAATTCTAGCCTAGGAAAAAGGGAGAAAATATATTTGAAGGTTTCTGGCTCATGAGATAAATTTGCAAATCAGAGCCAAGATTACATTACTGTCATTTATTAGTGGCTGGTGCAAAGCATTGCAGACTGTTAAGCAGGCTGTTCATTTCAGGGTGATATGGATGTGGGCACATCGGCCAATTATATATACTCAGATTGTATGTCATTTTTTTTTCTGGATTTGAGTCTAAGAGTCAGATAGGTATTTAATGATGTTTTATAAACAATTCTGTTCACATTAACATTGTTCATTGATTTGGCAAGGATGAAGGGGGTGTCATTTTCATGATTTTATTTGTATATTACCTATTCCACAGAGACTTTGAAATGCCTTACCCCTATGTGGTGCAAAGGAGCAAACCAAAATTTGACAAAATCATAAACTGAGGACAATCTGAAGAAAATAATAAATCCAGGAGTCAGATTAGCACACTGATATGGTTTGGCTCTGTGTCCCCACTCAACTCTCATCTTGAATTGTACTCCCATAATTCCCACATGTTGTGGGAAGGACCCAATGGGAGATAACTTGGGGGTGGTTTTGTCCATACTGCTCTCATTATAGTGAATAATTCTCATGAGATCAGGCAGTTTTATCAGGGGTTTCTGCTTTTGCATCTTCTTCATTTTTTTCTCTTGCCACCACCATGTAAGAAGTGCCTTTCTCCTCCTGCCATGATTCTGAGCCCTCCCCAGCCATGTGGAAGTGTAAATCCAATTAAACCTCTTTTTCTTCCCTGTCTCAGATATGTCTTTATCAGCAGCATGAAAATGAACTAATATAGTAAATTGGTACCATGAGTGGGGTGTTGCTGAAAAGATACCTGAAAATGTGGAAGCAACTTTGGAACTGGGTATTAGGCAGACGTTGGAGCAGTTTAGAGGGCTAAGAAGAAGACAGGAAAATGAGGGAAAGTTTTGAATCTCCTAGAAACTTGTTAAATGGCCTTGACAAAAATGCTGATAGTGATATGAACCATATGGTCCAGGCTAGGGTGGTCTCAGGTGGGGATGAGGAACTTGTTGGAAAGTGGAGCAAAGATGACTCTTGTTATGTTTTAGCAAAGAGACTGGTGACATTTGCCCCTGCCCTAGAGATTTGTGGCACTTTGAACTTGAGTGAGATGATTTTGGGTATCTGGCAAAAGAAATTTCTAAGCAGCAAAACATTCAAAAGATGACTTGGGTGTTAAAATCACTCCATTTTAAAAGGGAAACAGCATAAAAGTTCAGAAAATTTGCAGTCTGATGATGCAGTAGAAAAGAAAACCCCATTTTTTTGAGGAGAAATTCAAGCTGGCTGCAGAAATTTGTGTAAGTAACAAGAAGCTGAATGTTAATCCCCAAGACAATGTGGAAAATGTCTCCAGGGCACGTCATAGGTCTTAATGGCAGCTCCTCCCATCACAGACCCAGGAGCTTAGGAGGAAAAAAAATGGTTTCATGGACCAGTCCCAAGGTCCCCATGCTGTGTGCAGCTTAATAACTTGGTGCCCTGTGTCTCAGCCACTTGAGCCATTGCTAAAAGGGGCCAAGGTACAGCTCAGCCCATGGTTTCAGATGGTTCAAGCCCCAAACTTTGGCAGCTTTCATGTGGTGTTGAGCCTGTGGTTACATAGAAGAATCTCCACCTAGTTTTCAGTAGATGTATGGAAATGCCTGGATGCCCAGGCAAAAGTTTGCTGCAGGGGTGGGGCCTTCATGGAGAACCTCTGTTAGGAAAATGAGAAAGAAAAATGTGGGGTTGGAGTCCCCACACAGAGTCTCTACTGGGGCACTGCCTAGTGGAGCTATGAGAGGAGGGCCACTGTCCTCCAGACTCCAGAATGGTAGATCCACTGACAGCTTGTACCAAGTGCATGGAAAAGTCACAGACACTCAATGTCAACCTGTGAAAGCAGTCAGAGTGAAGGTGGGGCTGGCTATACCCTGTAAAGCCACAGGGCAGAGCTACCCAAGGGTATGGGAACTTGTATTAGCATGTCCTGGATGTGAGACATGGAGTCAAAGGAGATCATTTTGAAGCTTTAGAATTTGCCCTGCTGAATTTTAGACTTGCATGGGCCCTGTAACTTCTTTGTTTGGGCCAATGTCTCCCATTTGGAATGGCTGTATTTATCCAATGCCTGTACCCCCATTGTATCTAGGAAGTAACTAGCTTGGTTTTGATTTTACAGGCTCATAGGCAGAAGGGGCTTGTCTTGTCTCAGATGAGACTTTGGACTGTGAACTTTTGGGTTAATGCTGAGTTAGGACTTTGAGTTAGGACTTTGGGGAACTGTTGGGAAGACACGATTGCTTTTGAAATCTGAGGACATGAGATTCGGAGCGGCCAGGGGTGGAATGATAATGTTTGGCTCTGTGTCCCCACCCAAATCTCATCTTGAATTATACTCCCATAATTCCCAAGTGTTGTGGGAGGAACCCAGTGGGAAATAATTTGAATCATGAGGGCAGTTTCCCCTGTACTGTTCTTGTGGTAGTGAATAAGTCTCACGAGATCTGATGGTTTTATCAGGGGTTTCCGCTTTTGCACTCCTTTTTGTCTTGCCATTGCCATGTAAGAAGTGCCTTTCACCTCCTGCCATGGCAGGAGGCCATTTTGAGGCCTCCCCAGTCATGTGGTACTATAAGTCCAATTAAACCTCCTTTGCTTTCCAGTCTTAGGCATGTCTTTATCAGCAGTGTGGAAACCAACTAACACACACATGGAAGTCTATCTCCAGAGTTCCCAGGATGGATCACAAGTTCGGCTCTAAATTTTCTTTGCCTGGCCAAAACAAAAATCACACATTTTATTATAAGGTTCACAGGCTTTTAATTAAAAAAAGACCAGCTATTGAACATAAAAACTCTTTTTCAGACAAAATTCTACAAAGTCTATTTCTCACAACTAGGATTTTGGCAGGGATTGTGCAACTGAGAATTCAAAGTCATTTATTCCATGGTGAGAAACCAGAGTACAGATCTTTTGGGTTGCCAGTTAGGGGATGATCCATGTGTTTTGATAATCACTGGGTGGTGGTTAGGGCTGAAGGTCTCCTGTGAAAACCATTAACTTCACACCATAGCTGATAGATGCACTCAAACCTTTACCACTGCATGGATGAGGGCTATGCTGGGGCATTGGCAGGCAGAGTTCATAACATGGGGCAGGAAGCACTGAAATTCTATTCCATCTCTTGGTGTATCAGGCCAGGAGTCAAATCTCCTATCTTCCTCTTCTGGATCACTTTCCTCCCAAAGTGTCTGCCATAGATGTCTAGGTATAGCTGGGTATGATGGTGTGTGCCTATAGACCCAGCTACTTGGGAGGCTGAGGTGGGAGGATTGCTTGAGTGCTGGAGTTTGAGGCTGCAGTGAGCCATGATCACACCGCTGCACTCCAGCCTGGGTGACAGAGCAAGGCCCTGTGTCTCAAAAAAAAAAAAAAAAAAAAAAAAAAGGGTATCTAGGTGTGTTCTGGTTACTGCTGCTGATTGCTGCTGTGCAATTAATTACTCCTGAACTTAACAGCTAGAAAAAGTTATGATCAGCAATTTATTAATCATAAATTTGGATAAGACATAGAGGGAATGGCTTGTCTCATCTTCATAATGTCTGAAGCAATGTGTCACTTTCAGCCCATTCTATTGACTACAAGTGAGTCATGAGCTCACTCAGTTTCAAGGGAGAAGGCTCAGATCCCATATCTCTGTGGGAAGAGTGCCAACATCACCTTGTTGAAAAGTTTGTGGATAGGAGATACTCTTGTGGTCAATCTTGGAAAATACAACCTTCCCCAGTGTGTAAGAGTTCCTTCCTGCTCTGTATTGTGGCTTAATCATTGTTGAAATATCAGACAAGAAAGGGTGGAATCTAGAGGAACAAATGTATCCAGGATGTTTTGATCTATGTTTTCTGGGAAAAAAGGAAACTCTCAAAGCCTCTGAGACCAGGTCAGCCCACTGGGACCATAAGTTCCACGTGGACCCTTGTGCAAACTCCTCTGCAATAGATGAACTGTACATTTTCCAAGTGTGACATTAGAGCATCTTCTTTCTGATCTTGGAAAGATAGTAATTGACTGTGGCATAGGAAATCTGGAACCCTGGCTGTTTTAAAATATATTACATATATAACTAATGAAAAGAAGCCTCCTAAGGAACATATAGATCTGTAATGGCTTTGTTCTAAAAAATATAAGTCTAGGATAATATTTATTAGAAAATTTAAAAACTGAGACTATATATTTAAAAGTGAGACATTAAATTCTTTTTAAAAAGTGCATATTTAAGATTTTTTCTCAAGTCAACTGAATCAGTTCATCGGTTTCACCATGAATGTGTTGGTGCACCAAGTATTTACTTTCTGGAACATCTAGTAGATTTCACTAAAAAATGTTACCAAGTTAAAAAATGTCACTGAAAGAAAGGCCTATGGTTGGTTATGTAGTCACCTGTGTCAAGTGGGTATATAGCAGTACCAAATGAACAGCACTGCCATATTCCCTTGCTGGGTTCCAGCAGAAACACTCATCTTCACTGTCATCTTTCTTTTAGACCGCTTAGAGAGGACTTCAATGAGTGTATGGTCTTATACACAGTAGTCTAACAATACAGATTTGCTCAGGGGTTGGGTTATGAGCAGGCTCTTCACCTTTCAGGTAAACAATTACATATCAGTAGAAGGATGGAAGTTTCCTATCTATGAACAAATATTTCCCACAGTAGTAATCTCTTTGTTCAATTCACATAATAAGAAGTTATTTCCTCTATGTCATAGAGCAATCTATTTGAAGTCTTTAGTAATGTTGAGGGCTTTAAAACGTATCAAACTAAACATTCAAGTGTCTTAGGCTTGCCCCTTGATTCTTTGAACAAATTGGTTGCTATGAAGTATGTTAGTATTCAGAATGAAGGGCTAGCATGATGGGGGATGACTAGGTAGTTCTAGAATTTAGATCGGGGTTTCCATTACAAAGTGTGGACAGTATTGGCATTAGGGAAGAGTAATGATTTCTAAGTAAACTTTGCAACCTAAAGCCTTAAGAATGTAGGAAATGGCAACAAAGGGAGGTATACAAAACATTCCTCTGGCTTTATTCTCTTTATACAAATGTATTCACTTTCCTATCAGTAAGGCATAAAATACTTCTTATCTTGCATCAGAGTAGGATGCCTACTATAACAAACAGGCTACAAAATGTATAATAGCTCAAACACCTAGAAGTTTATTTCTTGTTTGCTTAGCAATGCTGAGTCCATGAACGGGTTAATGTCATAACCCTCTCTCATGTGGTCACTCAGGGACTAAGGCAGGTGAGAGCTCTGCCATCAGGAATGGGTGGCTTCCAAGGTCATCCTAAGAGTTACCTCCATTCTAACCAGTCCAGCCAGAAAGGCAGAATGGGCACAGAGGAGCAAGGATATCCATGGATAAGTCATCCTCTTAAGTCATTGTGGCATCATATAGGGCTCTTTTCACAAAACAAAGATACATTCCATGTTTTCAAGATTTTACATTTTAGTAGCCACAATATAAAGAAGCTAAGACAGTCACGTGATTCGCCGTCCTGGCTGTGAACAGAGAGTTTTTTTTAAGCACAGGTATCAGGGCTCATCCTCAGCTTCCAATCATCAGGTTTGGATGAAACCTGGCAGCTAGACCTTGTAAAACTCCACAGGAGATTCTGGAGACAGCCAAGTTTGAGAACCATAAATATTAAAAGAAAAATCTCCTTGAATTGCCAGTAACAAACTACTAGTCTAATAAAACATACATATTCCTTTGTCTACTCTTAAATGAAACAAAGAGGTAATAATTTGCCTGTACATATAATTTAAAAAATAATGTAATTTGATAGCCATCATATAAAGGAGAAATAATATTAAACTATACTAAAATAAAATGACATAAATGTCATAAATAAAATGACATTTCAATGCCGATGCCCAAGCTTGACTAAAGTAGAAAACGTAATAAAGTAATGAAATACTTATATGTATTTACAATGAATGTTTGGGTATGAAAAGATGATCAGAAGGCTTTTTGTGCAAGAAGTACAGGCATATGAAAAAGCAGAGCAAGAGACAGACACCAGATTGAGAAAACTAACCAACCTATTTGTGTATGATAAAAGGAGAGAAAACTAAAATCGATGAGGAAAAATATGCTGCTGTGGTCTGAATGTTTGTCATTTCCAAGACTCATGTTGAAATTTAATCTCCAATGTGGCAGTATTGAGAAGTGGGACCTTTAAAAGGTGATTGGTTCTTGGAGGTTCTGCGCTCATGAGTAGTTGAACCCATTCACGGAATAATGGGTTGATGGATTAACGAAGTATCCCGGGAGTGGGACTGGTAGCTTTATAAGAGAAGGAGGAGAGACCTGTGCTAGCACACTCAGCCCCCTTGCCATGTGATGCCACCTCGGAACTCTGCAGAGTGCCCACCAGAAAGAAAGCCCTCACAGATGTGGCCCCTTTACCTTTGACTTCTCAGCCGCCTTCACTGTAAGGAATGAATTCCTTCCTTTGTAAATTACCCAGTTTCAGGTATTCTGTTATAAGTAATAGAAAATGAGCTAAAACACATGCCAAGAAAATTCAAAGACTGCGAAAGTAAAAGAAAAGTAGAAAATGGACAAGTAATTTTGCAGATGAGTCGGGCTTTATTATAAGTGTATTGTCAAAGTGATTCTCTTTGTTATGAGATGAAAAAGTGCCAAAGTAGATAGAAACATTTTTCTTAACTTAATATCCCACTACATTCAACGCAAATATTCAGTCTCTAGAACTTAATAAGACCTTGGAGAATATATCCTTTGGATAAGCAGTGGAGAAGACAAGATAGATTGGAAAAAATAACAGTAAAACATATCAGAGGCTATCAAGAAGTGTGTAGGAAAACTCTGGAGACAATGTCAATGTAAAACAGAAAGATACAAACCTCAAAATAATTTTAATATGCGCATTTCACAAAAATGGATTTCTTATCATGTTACAAATTTATTTTAAAACATACAGGAGGCAATAACTATTTCATTGATGCGTACTATTTTATAATTGTTGGCTCTACGTTTATTTGGTAGAGTCTTACATCTCCTCTCTACATACTGACATCCAATTGTGTTGTTTCTGTAGTACCTGTACAACTGCACTGAAATCATTTCAATTAAATGCGTGGTTGAAAAGCTGACATAATACATTGAATTGCCAACTTGTGTAAAGTGAATAAGCTATTTAATAATTTGGAAATAACATATTCCATTTAAACTTCCTTCTCTATAACCAATTCAATATTCTGGACCTTTTGGGTACAGCCATTTGAAAGCTTTTCAAAACTTTCCACTACTTTTTTTTTTTTTTTTGAGATGGAGTCTCTCTCTGTCGCCCAGGCTGGAGTGCAGTGGTGTGATCTCAGCTCACTGTAACCTCCACCTCCTGGGTTCAAGTGATTCTCCTGCCTCAGCCTCCCGAGTAGCTAGGATTACAGGCACCTGACACCACACCTGGATAATTTTTGTATTTTTAGTAGAGACGAGGTTTCACCATGTTGACCAGGCTGGCCTTGAACTCCTCACCTCAAGTGATCCACCCACCTCAGCCTCCCAAAGTGTTGGGATTGCAGGCATGAGCCACTGCACCCACCCACTATAGATTTTTATCTGTAGTAGATTTAGTTCAGTAGGGCATTTGAGAGGTATAGGAACTGGAACAAATCCTTCACTGTTTGGAACTGCCTTGCATATTGTAGAACATCCAGTAGAGCCCCTCCCACAAAGTGACAGCAGCAGCCTCAGGCTGCCCAAACACCCTGTTCAGGACAGTGCCACTCCCAGGAAGAACCACAATCATAGGAGAAGCATACAACAAATGTGGTGTTCATCGGACCGGCAGCTTCAGTGGCACTTTTGAGCAAACGCGCTATTAGGTTATAGAATGAGTCCCCAGCGGAGCACCCAAAAGGCGAAAGGCTGACGTGTGACTCATCCCTAAGACCTGTGTGAATGCTGAAGGCCCCTCCTCCTCCAAGCCAAGTGGCAGCTTTCCAGTACAGACTACTTAAACTGTGACTTGAAGAATTTTCTTCACTTTTTCCTTGGAGTCATTCTTTTTTTGATCAAGCTGTGATAGACTGAAGGACTCTCTCAGAGTCTGCTGTCACATCCTTCCTTCAGAAACAGAAAGAAAGTCAGGCCTGGCTTGAAGAGTTTGTCCTCAAGCATCTAGTAAGCCATAGGCATCAGCACCTCTCACTTCTCCAGGACACTTAGATGTACCCCCCATGGAGGATCATGGCAAGGGGACCTCTGGTTTTACTAGGGCTTCCTTCTGGGCACAGCCACATGGGCACGGGCACTGCAGTGTACAGCACACCTCCTCCAGATTCTGGAAGACTCTGTTATCTAGAAAAGCACTGAGGAATGGAGAAGGGCATTCCTCTGGGGTGGAGATGGAAAGAGGAAAAGGAAGAGAGAATCTTAGCAAAATGAGAGAAGGTGAGGGACAGCAGACTTATGAAGGAGAGGGAGAGAGCAAGAGACTGGGTTGAGATGTCTTGTACATGGGGGCATCCATGTGGCTTCGCTCCCCTTTCTTTTGTATCACTTGATTTCCCCTGACTCTTCCTAAATACCTTCTTATTGGCTGCAAGATTCAGAATGCCTGGAAGCTCAGACTTGCTGACAGCATTTCAAGACTTGGATAATGACATGTAGATTGTATTTGTTTCCATCTTGGGGATGTGGAGCAGCCTCCAGAGCTGCAACAGCCTGCCTTGTTGCAAGAATATTTTCAAAGACCCTCACGCTCTGCTCACTTGCTCTGTGCTGCTGGGCACAGTGGTGTGGCCATCCAGGGTGGCTGAGACCACCTGGGATGTGGAAGTTACCAGCATCCTGTTTTGCTCTTGCTCTTTAGCAGCGGTTGCCAAAGCACATGAAGCATTCTGGGAATCTGGATTTCTATTGTTTCTCCCAAATGGGCCCTGAAGGGCAACAGGCAGCAAACATGGACCGCATTTTGCCAGAAAAGTCCAGAAAGAAGATGGCTGCTGTTGTCAACTATTGGTATTTCAACAGGACCCTATTTTTATTTCTCAGAATATTTGCACAGCTAGGAAGCATCTGCTGACAAGGATGAGATGATACGCTGTATTGATGCCAAAACAGGACTAGAAAAACAGGCTTGTTCGCAAATGGCCTGCACCCTGAGAGTCCGTGTAAGAACCTTCTCTCTGTAGGCAATATCTGCTCTTAAAACATTAACACTTGAAAGGAAGTAAGGCCTGGAACCTTTAGCATAGTCATGCACATACTAGGTTCTCAGTAAGTGCATGCTGGAGAAAGGAACCCACATGCACCTTAAGGCGGATGGAACATTGGCAGCCCAAGAAAAAATGTCACTCCCCAGAAGCTGAGTGCCATGTCTTTGACCTCCACCGGCAAAATCACAAAGAAATGCCGACTCTCGGGGTCGCTGAGGTCCCAGCATGGTGTGCCTTCGCACTGTGCAAACAATAAGAAGAGAAGTGATACACACGTCTCACCTTCCCAGGCAGGGACATCCAAGCTGTTTGAGTCTCTGTTATGTGGTTTCCTTGAAGAAGAAAGGGATTATTGGTGAATGCGGCCGGCATCCTGGGTGGGAATAAAAAAGGAAATTGGTAGAAAGTACATCAGCCAAGTTGGACTAAGTCAGCTCTGTGGCTTGGGCAGGTTCCTAGGATATCCAGCCGAGGCAGGGGCTCTAGCGGATGTGAGGCTGCACTGTGTTTGATGACACAGAGGACTGTGAGAGGCAGAGATGAGGGGAGGTCAGCTGAGGCCCTCCCAGCCCCAACCCCCAGTGCACACTTTCTACTGTCTGCCATGTCCAGGCCAACACCTCGGCCACAGGATGTTTGCCCATTTTTCTGACAGACACATTCTTTTTTTTTTTTTTTTGAGACGGAGTTTCGCTCTCGTTGCCCTGGCTGGAGTGCAATGGCGCGATCTCGGCTCACCGCAACCTCTGCCTCCTGGGTTCAGGCAATTCTCCTGCCTCAGCCTCCTGAGTAGCTGGGATTACAGGCACGCACCACCATGCCCAGCTAATTTTTTGTATTTTTAGTAGAGACGGGGTTTCACCATGTTGACCAGGATGGTCTCGATCTCTTGACCTCATGATCCACCTGCCTCGGCCTCCCAAAGTGCTGGGATTACAGGCGTGAGCCACCGCGCCGGGCAGACACATTCTTTCTCTACCAACAGCCCACATAGAATATAAGTGAAGTAATTCAACAATTTCCTTCTTAGCCTGCTGTCTCTCTGCTACTTACTCATTCTGTGCTGTTTGCTTTAGATCAGAGTGCCCCAGGGTACCAGAAGCCGCACCGGAAGTTGAATCCTATTCAACTACGTGGAAGTCAAGATCCCAACCATTCTGGTTTTGTTGTTATTGTTATGTTTGTTTTAAAGCTTAGCCATTTTCCATTCTGGGCAATTACAACTCTGTTTACTATGAGTTCCTCTGTGTAGGTGTTTCTCCCATTCCCAACCTACGAACTGTTACGTGAGCAGTAACTTGTCACCATGTTATCCCCATAAAGTCAGGGATTGATAAACTTGGGAGCATTTAGCTCTTAAAGGTGCTAATGAGGAAGGGGAGAGGGCAGGAGAAGAAATAGATTTGTGAGATGGTCAATGGGCTGAATAGTGGTATGACCAAAAAAGTGTTGCTATAAATACACATAATCTGGAAAAAAAAATACTGTCATTGCTCCCTGCAAGGGGTGTGGTTAGGCAGGATGGAGCTTATTTCTGGAATGTTAGAAAATGCATTCTTATAGTCCCCAAAAAGCCTGTTTCATTCTGCCCATCTCTTGTTCTCAGTACTTCTCACCTCATTGTCACTCACTTTCTTCCTGCCCTTGGGTTGAGGTCACAACTGCTTGTAATAGAATTTTTTCAGCTACAGGCGACAGAAATCCCACTCACATTATGTTAAGCAAAAAGGGGATTCATTGATACATGTGTTAGGAAGGTTATATGAAAGATCAAAGGTCAAATGAAAAAAATGTAAGAACTAAGACCTTGTGACTACTACCTACTACCTGGATCTTTCTTCTCTTCTCTCTCTCTCTGTCTCTCTCCCCCCTCTATCCCTCCCCACTACACACAGTGTCACCTCTGCTTGTTGTCAGTAGGTTCCTTTCTGCAGACAGGAGTTCCATGTGCTGGGAAGGGGGCCATTCAGAGCCCCCTAGTCTCAGCCTCCCAGTTTAGCAATGCTAGGGGAAAGAACTTCTGTCTCACAACCTCATATACAATCTCAGAAGTAGGCTCTTATTTTCTAGCTTGAGGCTACTACTTTCCAGAAGCACCGGGCGCTGTGATGGTCTCACTTTCTGTCCTGGGTCTCTCTGTGGCCTACGGAGCAGAATGTATTTCAGAAAACAAGCAAGAGAGGAAAAATTTATGTGGCCGTAAAAAAGTGATTTTCAAGGTGGCCTATACCCATCCATGTCATACACTTTTCTGCTGAGGCTGAAAAGTGCTTAGACTTCAAATTTGATCTAAAACAGAAATCCTACTTGGAAAAATCACCTTCCAATCACTTAGCCAATTGCTCATCATTCTCTTGACTCTCACCACGAGTTTCATACATATCCCGAGAGAGCGTCTCCTTTATCATTACCAGATGTGGAGTCAGCAGATTGTGTTCCATCTAAGCTCTGCCTACCTACTATCCGAGTTCCCCAGCAGGTTGCTGACTTTCTCTGCCCTTTAGTTCCTTGATGTGAAAAGGAACAACAGTGGCTGCTCACATGGCTGTCAATTACATTACATGAACAATTCATGTTGGTGTCAGACCTGTCTGAAAAAGTGTGGCCCATGTGGCCATGACAGTCCCAAGGCTAACAGCCCCTTTGTAGGTCATGGCTCACACAAAGGAGCCCCCCTTGGTTTTCTGGTGCTCTGAGACTTGCATATGCATTCGGAATTTTACATTGTAACTCAGTTTCAAATGGGTCCAGGACGTCCCCATTGCTAGATTTCTGTGCTAGGGAAGGGCACTGGCTCATTATTACATCCCATGAACACTCTGGGTCTCCTAGACCTCATCCTCTTTGAGCTTCTCTCTCTCACTCTCTCTCTGCGCATTCAGGAGTGTACACATTTCTGTCCAGCACCCTGAAGTCTCTGGAAGAGAAGGACCATATCCACCGAGTCCTGGACAAGATCACAGACACTCTGATCCACCTGATGGCCAAGGCAGGCCTGACCCTGCAGCAGCAGCACCGGCGGCTGGCCCAGCTCCTCCTCATCCTCTCCCACATCAGGCACATGAGGTGAGGCATCTGCGGGCTTCCTACAAAAGAGACATAAAGAAAACATGCTCCCAAACCTATGTGAAAGCTGACCGGGAAGGACTGGTGCCTGCATATGGAGAACGTACTTATGACAGTTCCTGGTACAGAATAAGCATAAATGCTATGGGAGGACAGAAGAGAGAGATTTTAAATCTGCATGGGTCATGGGGCAGGTGTCAGAGAAGGCATAGAGGAAGTGATACTTATGCTTGGTTTAAAGCATGTGCTTTCTGGCAGGGGTCTAGGGATTGGGTGTGGTATGCAAACAGGAGGAGGAAGCCAATCAGGAGAAGTCTGTGAGCGTACACATTCCCTGAAGACACTGGGCACATCGTTATGGTCCCTTTTTATACTCAGATATCCTAAATGAGAGACCCTGGGGCCAGATGCCTCACGGAGAGTCAATGTTAACTCCTTCATATCTGTTGAACCCCATTTCTGTTGGACTTCTCTGCCAGCCACCAAATATGTATCCCCGCCTTTAATCTAGATCCTTTCTAGATCATACGCCACGATGTGTCTGGAGTAATCCTTCTAGAACAAAATCTGATGTCATCCTCCTGCTTAAAACCCTTCAGTGGCTTCTCATTACCTTTAGGTTAAAGTATAAACCCTATCACTGTGTTTGTATTACTCCTTATGACTCAGCCCTCACTTAGCTTATGAGGACTTCCTCGTGTCTGAGCTCCAGCCATAATAGCTGACTGCTGGATGAGTCATCTTGGGAGGTTCTTCTTCAGGCTTCAGATTGTTGGGCAGCCCTCTTGTCCTCAGCTAGGCTCACTCACACATCTGGGAGGCAGCTGCTTGAGGCCAGGATGACTCTGCTCCATGTCTCACATCTCCTATCCTCCTTGTACCCATATGTTTGCTGGGACATGTTCTCATAGCAACGGCAGGGGTACCAGAAAGTGATCCTGTTTGGGCAAATGCATTTTACTCTTTAACTCATATCCACTGACATTTCATTGGCCAAGCAAGCATGTGGGAAGCCCAAAGTCAAACTTGGACATGTTGCTGGGGAAGTGAATATTTCTGAGCAATAATCTAATCTATCACAGCTCAGATCTCACTCCTTGCCAGAAGCATCTCCTAAGCCTTAAGAAGTAGTTAGAACTTACACCCTGTTCTTCTCTGTGGTTTCTACCCATTTTACTATTGTTCTGCCCATTTAGAATGACAACTCTGTAAGCCAGCATTGCAGTCTGGCTTGCTTACCCAATATCACCTACCATGGTGCAGAGCACATAGGAAATACTCAACAAATATTTTCTGTAACAGCTAAGGAAGGACATCAGCAGAGAAAATAGCATCTATGCCAAAAGGTGACAGTGGACTCATTTCCATTCCATTGTTTTGCAATGTGGCTAGCCAAAAGCTTAGTGGATGCCACTCTCATAAGTAGACCTCACCTGCAGGGAAGAGATGGGGAGATTGGTGGGTTCTTTATTGCAGACTCCAGCAGGGCCACAATAATGATTGGAAGTGATGACACTAGAAGGACAAGTACCAATGGGTGATGAAGCCACAACGATGATGTCAAGTGATATCATTAGAAGGACATGTATTCATGGGTGATGAAGCCTACATGACCTTGGGCTTACACCAGGACCCTAGGAATGAAAGAGATTCCTTCTCGTAGTGGCTATGAGAGAAGGCCTATGATGTCTGAAGGAGGTTGGATTTGATTATTTTTAAGGGACTTTCAAATCTTGAGATCATGATTCAGATGGCAAGAAGTTTGCTCCATTAAAGTCCTGGGCACCACCCTTTCCAGAGACACCCTTAAAAAATTATTAGCTCTTGGGAAAATAGATGTGTCTTATTTTCTTTGTATCACTCAAAGTGCCATATATGAAGACTTATATATGGTATATGCTCACAACATTACTACTGAGTGAATGAACAAACAAATGAGGGAATGAATGAATGAACAAATGACTCATGGAAGGCTTTTCCGTGCCTTGTGAATTTGGCTTCTACTTGGTAAGAAGGTGATTGCAATCTTTGTTCTCAGGGTTCCCCAAGGATCCCTGTGTAACAGACGAAGGAATCACAGCTGTCAGGTAGAGTAGGTGACTGCATTCAGAGTATACACTTCCAGTCTTTCCTTTTCCTTTTGATGAATATTATAGAGAGGGAAGCCATGAATGGATTAGATACCAAAATCCCTGGCTGAGAGAATAACCTTACCCTGGAAGAAAACATATTAGCTTTGACTCTGAGCTAGGAATTTCAGTGATATTGTAGATTCAATGCATTGTGGTTGAATGTTTTTGTTGATAGGAATTGCTGAATTTTCAAATCCATTAACTGCTTGTCAGCATTAGCAAGCCTAGTTAGTTAATACCAAGTAAATCTGCACTAAATATACAACCCTGGGTGATTTTACTGGCCACGTCTGGCAGAGGGCAGTAGCAGTGAGAAAGCTCTGTAGTTTCTGCTGAAATTGTGTGAAAAGCTGGAGAGAGGTTGTTATTCTGCCGAAACCTTTGAACCCTCTCTCTGTCTCTCTGTCTCTGTCTCTCTCTCTCCCCTTCTCTTTCTCTCTGTCTCTCTCTCTCTCTCTCTCTCTCTCACACACACACACACACACACATATACAACAATATTTCAGTTCCTCACTACAGCCAATCTAAATCACAGAAACCTATTTTGTTAAATAATCTTGGCCCCAGACATATGTTGCTATGCAGAGAATTTCATACCAGATTTCATCCAACTGTAAATGTGAATCATCAGGTTTTGGGAGGAAGACACTGGCAGATCCAGGGGGCATTCAACTTTTACAGCATTTTAAATGAAAAAAATTTAAAAAGCAACACTTAAACAAGTAATTCAGATCATATTGTAGGCCCTGAATAGCCTTGATGTTGTGTTTTCATGGCAGGTCTCCAACCTGAGCTGAATTATCCCCTACTAAAAACACAAATTTTTCTAAGACATTCTTTTGAAATTTCAAGCTAGATAATAGTTGTTCTCCCCACAACTCCCACCACCAGTAGTGTGGTAGGGACAGCAGAATTGTGGCCAGCGGAGGAGAGCAGAGGAGGAGAGCAGGGAAAGGAGAATGCCATTTGCCTGCATTTCCCTGTGCCCATTTCCTGAACATTAACCGAGTTCTGGGCACTGTTTTAGGCTTGACAGAGGGCAGGATAAAGCCTGCTTCTCCAGGAATTCTCACGGAGTGTGTGAGTGTGTTCATGTGTGTGTTTAGAGGTGGGGAGAATAGACACAAATAAATAAAAAGAATTTCAGGTAGCAATAAGTGTGGTGAGAAAAACAGAACAGTGTGAAAGAGGAAGGCTGAGACTGCAGAGGCGTGAGGCCGCTACCACTGAGTAGCAGTGGGCGTTTCTGAGGAGGCGGCATTTGGAGATGGGAAGGGGATGCATCCCATCCAAGTAGGAATAACAAGTGCAGATCCCCTAAGTCTTGGGGGAGGTTAGTTTTTTAAGGGCAGCACAAAAATCAGTGTGGCTAAGGAGAGTGGGTTAGAGGAGACAGGCAGGAAGAGCTTGGAGAAGTAGATGGAAGCTGGACCACTTGGGCCTGGTAGAGCATGGAAAGACATTTAGATTGTATTCTGAGTTAAATGGGAAGCAACTCGAGAGATTTAACAAGGGATTGTCTTGATCTTGAACTGCTTTCCACATTTAAAATACTCACCCCTGCTTGGCTGGAAATCTCACGTTCTCATTTTAGATGCACTGGCAATCCTATCTGAAGGCATTTGGATCCTATTAGAGGGGAATAGGATCTCATTTGAGGCTGCGGAAGGCCACGGAAGTCACCTGCATAGCAAATACCCTGAAAGTGGCTGCAGGGAGAGTGTGAGGGTGGGACAGCCCTCGTAGGAGGTGGGACATGAAAACCACACAGCCATGAGTTTCAGATCAGGGCCTCTGAAAGCCCTCAGCTTTCCCAGCTGCCATCCTAAAATGGGTCTTTAAACAGGAAGAAACATTGGCTACCAAATGTCGTGGGAGTTCCTCTTCCTTCCCCTTCTAGGGATTTCAGCCCTCCTGGGGCTCGGGTTGGCTCTAAAGTGGTCCTCTCTGTGTCTTCCCACCCACAGTAACAAAGGCATGGAACATCTGTACAGCATGAAGTGCAAGAACGTGGTGCCCCTCTACGACCTGCTGCTGGAGATGCTGGACGCCCACCGCCTACACGCACCCACTAACCGCACAGGGGCGCCCATGGAGGAGACGGACCAAAGCCACTTGGCCACCGCCAGCTCTACTTCATCGCATTCCTTGCAAAAGTATTATATCACAGGGGAGACAGAGGGTTTCCCCACCACAATCTGAGAGCTCACCGGTTCCCCGCAAGGTTCAGAGAACCCCTGCAGCATTTTACCCTCATCATGCACCACTTTAGCCAAATTCTGTCTCCTGCATACACTCCAGCATGCATCCACCACCAACAGCTTTCTAGATGAGTGGCCATTCATTTGCTTGCTCCGGTCTTAGTGGCACATCTTTTGTCTTCTGTTGGGAACAGCCAAAGGGATTCCAGGGCTAAATCTTCGTAATAGCTCTCTTTCCCCCTTTGCTACGTTACTAAGCGTGAAGATTCCTGTAGCTCTTCACAGCTGAACTCAGTCTATGGGTTGGGGCTCAGATGACTCTGTGCATTTAAGCTACTTGTAGAGACCCAGGCCTGGAGAGCAGTCATTTTGCCTCTGATAAGCACTTTTTAAATGGCTGTAAGAATAAGCCAGAGCAAAGAATTTAAAGTGGCTCCTTTAATTGGCGACTTGGAGAAAGCTAGGTCAAGAGTTTATTTTAGCATCCTCGTTTATTCCTATGGCAATGCATCATTTCATGAAAGTGGTACACCTTAAAGCTTTTATATAGCCGTAGCAGAGTATCTGGTGATTTTCAATTCACTTCCCCTATGGGAATACAAGAGGCACACATGGAAGGCAGATACTCTAGTAGACAAGACTATTTTAACTTGATGCACTGCAGCTTCAGATGTGCTGAGAGCTCTGCCACTGGCTTTCCAGTCGTGGGTTCATTAACTCGTGCCTGCCATGGACCTATGGAAAGCAGCAAGTTGATCTTAGTTAAGTCTCCCTATATGAGGGATAAGTTCTTGATTTTTTGTTTTTACTTTTGTGTTATAAAAGGAAGCCCTCCTCCCCTAAACTTGCAGTAAAGTCAGCTTCAGGACCTGTTCTGGTGGGCGCTGTACTTGGATCTTCCCGGCATGTGTGTGCCTTACACAGGGGTGGACTTTTCACTGTGGTGACGCATGATGAGGGTAAAAGGTAGTTTAAAGGAGCAGGGGCCCCGGTGATGCATTTAGCCCTGGGGCATGGAGCCAAACAGTATGTGTGCAGGATCGCTGTGGCTGCTAGAGAACAAGAGGGAAAGCAGGGCAGAAACTGGATACAGTTCTGAGGCACAGCCGGACTTGCTCAGGGTGGCCCTGCCGCAGGCTGCAGCTACCTAGTAACATTCCTTGCAGACCCTGCATTGCCTTTTGGGGCTGCCCTGGGATCTCTGGGGTAGTCCAGCTCTTCTTCATTTCCCAGCGTGGCCCTGATTGGAAGAAGTAGCTGTCACAGCTGCCATAGACAGCTGTGTTCCTACAATTGGCCCAGCACCCAGGGGCAGGTGAGGAGGGTGGGGACTGTTGCTGTCACTACTCAGGCTGACTGGGTCCTGGTCAGATTACATATGCCCTTGGTTGTTCAGAGCTAATCCAAAATCAGGGTTTGGTTTTGAGAAGAAAATACCCACTGTCTCCCCTCCCCATTGCTCCCTCCCCTGCTAGCTCATTTCCTTCAATTTCCTTTGACCTATAGGCTAAAAAAGAAAGGCTCATTCCAGCCACAGGGCAGCCTTCCCTGGGCCTTTGCTTCTCTAGCACAATTATGGGTTCCTTCCTTTTTCTTAACAAAAAAGAATGTTTGATTTTCTCCGGGGTGACTGTATTGTCTATAATTCAAACCCTCTGAAGAGGTGATATATTTGTTAGCCAATGACCCAGGTGAGCTGCTAGGGCTTCTCTTGGTATGTCTTGTTTGGAAAAGTTGATTCTATTAGTTTCTGATTGTCCAGTTAAGTGATCACCAAAGGACTGAGAATCTGGGAAGGCAAAAAAAAAAAAAAAAAAAAAAAGGAAAAAAAAAGAAAAAAAAAGTTTTTACGTGCACTTAAATTTGGGGACAATTTTATGTATCTGTGTTAAGAATAAGTTTAAGAACATAATTCTTTTGTTGCTGTTCGTTTAAGAAGCACCTTAGTTTGTTTAAGAAGCACCTTATATAGTATAATATATATTTTTTTGAAATTACATTGCTTGTTTATCAGACAATTGAATGTAGTAATTCTGTTCTGGATTTAATTTGACTGGGTTAACATGCAAAAGCCAAGGAAAAATATTTAGTTTTTTTGTATACTTTTCAAGCTACCTTGTCATGTATACAGTCACTGATGCCTAAAGCCTGGTGATTATTCATTTAAATGAAGGTCACATTTCATATCAACTTTTGTATCCACAGTAGACAAAATAGCACTAATCCATATGCCTATTGTTGGATATTGAATGACAGACAATCTTAATGTAGCAAAGATTATGCCTGAAAAGGAAAATTATTCAGGGCAGCTAATTTTGCTTTTACCAAAATATCAGTAGTAATATTTTTGGACAGTAGCTAATGGGTCAGTGGGTTCTTTTTAATGTTTATACTTAGATTTTCTTTTAAAAAAATTAAAATAAAACAAAAAAAATTTCTAGGACTAGATGATGTATACCAGCTAAAGCCAAACAATTATACAGTGGAAGGTTTTACATTATTCATTTAATGTGTTTGTATTCATGTTAAGATACTACTATGTTTGAAATGGGCAGAGAACATCAGATGATTGAAATGTTAGCCCAGGGGTCTCCAGCAACTTTGGAAATCTCTTTGTATTCTTACTTGAAGTGCCACTAATGGACAGCAGATATTTTCCAGCTGATGTTGGTATTGGGTGTAGGAATAGGATAGAAAACTCTTGCCTCTGCTTTCCCCCGCTCTGAGGCAAGTTAAAATTTAAAAGATGTGATTTATCTGGGGGCTCAGGGTATGGTGGGGAAGTGGATTCAGGAATTTGGGGAATGGCAAATACAATAAGAAGAATATTGAAAGTATTTGGAGGCAAATTAATTCTGGCACCTGGGTGTGCACCAGGGTTCAGTAGTCCACTTCTGCCCTGGACACCACAAATAAACTAGCTCCATTTACAGCCATTTCTAAAATGGCAGCTTCAGTTC
This sequence comes from Sapajus apella, assembly GCF_009761245.1. Classification (NCBI taxonomy): domain Eukaryota; kingdom Metazoa; phylum Chordata; class Mammalia; order Primates; family Cebidae; genus Sapajus; species Sapajus apella. The sequence continues at coordinate 5,111,865 of NW_022437045.1, read as the reverse complement.
TAGAGAAGAAAGAACATCAGCAGTGAAGTCCAAGGAATAGCTAGTGGTCTGTGTTTCTTTTAGCCACTGCCTAGCTTGCTGTAATGATTCTGTAATGCCATCAATGCAGCAATTATGAGAGGCTAGGTCATCCAAAGAGAAGACTCTATCAGTGTAGGTTGCAAAATCTAACCCCTAAAGGAAGTGCAGTCTTTGATTTGACTTCCCTAGTAACCTTACAGTTATGTTGAACCATGCCATATTCCATGCCTTTTGGGGGCTGAACAAATAAGGGACTTACTGATAATTTACTTTTGATCACATTAAGGTGGTCTCATCTTGAAATCTTATACGTTGAGATGGCCATTGATTTAGGCCATTGGCTTAGAGTACTCCCTCCCCTGCATGACACTGATTACAAATCCTTTCCTATTCATACTTTCCAATGATGAGAGGGACTGTGGGTACTGGGAATGATCAGTAACACCATAGTCATGTCTAATATTCACAGGCAGATCTGCTTGGGGAAGCTAGTTGTGTGAAAGGCAAATAGAGTCATACAGTAACTCAAAAGGCAACCATCATTCTCTTTGGTGCAGGTCTTGGGAGGGTGATCTAGATGACTCTGCACCATTGCCAGGTTAATCCCCTGAAAACTTACTCTCAACTGGAGCAAATGAACTGTGGTCCCAAATATCCATCTTTTCAGTAGCGTTATTATGCTCTGTTTCTAACTGCATTTCCTTTCCAATTGAATTAAAGTGTGGTCTCGTTTTTAGTCATTTAAAATTGTTTTCTAAGTAATTGCTGCCTCTATTATGGCACTTCAATTTTGCACTGTCTTTTGAGATTCAAGAAAAATTTCTATTCTTTTTTTTGCATCCAATTGTGCCTGAACTTTTAAAATATGTAAATGCTGCCATGTTCCAAACCCCATCGTCAGTGTGTGTGTTTAGAGTTGTGCAACCTAGAAATAACATGTTGTCCCATGAGCAGGTGCCTGAGACACAGACCCCTTTGCATTCACAAAGAGGTCATTGGTTATAGAGACTTGAATTAATAAGTGACATTATGCCGGTTTATGTTCTCTCACAGGTAATAAACAATGCTTTTGTGCACTACATACTCTTCAGTGTAGAGCTCTTGTTTTATGGGAAAAGGCTCAAATGCCAAATTGTGTTTGATGGATTAATATGCCCTTTTGCTGATGCATACTATTACTGACGTGACTCTCAGTTTTGTCGCAGCTTTGCTTTGTTTAATGAAACACACTTGTAAACCTCTTTTGCACTTTGAAAAAGAATCCAGCGGGATGCTCGAGCACCTGTAAACAATTTTCTCAATCTATTTGATGTTCAAATAAAGAATTAAACTAGAGACAAGTTTGTTTTTTGTAAGCTTCACTTCTTGCTAGCAGTTCACCGCTGATCACCTAAAATCAAGCTGGTTAAAGGATCAGAGCACACAGTAAGTCTGAATGCTAAGGCCCCTCCTCACCTCACTCCCTCTGCCCAACACTCTCAGGTGTATCAGGACACCATGGTCAGGCAGATCTGGCCTCAACTCTTGGCTTCACCACTTACCTCACAAGGTTTATGATCATTGGCAATTGATTTTTCAGAGTTTCAGCTACCTTATCAACAATATGATGATAAACAATAACACCTAATTCACGGGATGGTGGTGAGGACTAAGTGAGGTGCTCATTAAACATAGTTGCTGTTTTCTAGTGCCTGGCCCGAACTCCTTCCCTTTGAGGAAGAAGAAGGACGCTTGAGAGTGGTTATTTATGAATGAATGAGTGAATGGATGAATGGGTAATCTGAAACTATAAAATTAAGCTTAAACACTTCTCCCTCGGGAACATGACACACTGGGGCCTGTTGGGGGGTTGGGGAGCTAAGGGAGGGATAGCAGGTGGTGGGGGATTTGGGGAGGGATAACATTAGAAGAAATACTTAATGTAGATGACTGGGTGATGGATGCAGCAAACCACCATGGCAGGTGTATAACTATGTGACAAACCTGCATGTTCTGCATATGTACCCCAGAGCTTAAAGTATAATAATGAAAAATAAAATAAAATAAAATAAAAATAGAAACCTCTCCCTCATTCTGAAGGTAAACCACAAACAATTGGTCCACCACCACTCCAGGTTTCCATTTCAGGGCTCCCTTCCTCTTTTAGAGCGGCCTGTGTGCTTCCTTTACCCATTTCCTCTGATTTCACTGATGAATTGGGAGGGCGTGGGAATAGGACTTACTGAGAGGCAACATAGTATACACAAGGCTCTGCAGCTAGATTACTCTTTGAATCGTCACTCTACCATTTTCTTTCTTTCTTTTTTTTTTTTTTTTGGCATCACCTTGGGCAAGTTAATTTCCCTGGGCCTCAGTTTCTTCACTTGTAAAGAGAGATAACAGTGCACCTGCCTGGAAGGGTTCTTATGAAGACCACATGGTTCACTCATGGAGAGTATGGAAGGAACGTGGCTAACTCTGCTTTTCCCTTACCAGAGTCTTCCAAAAATGCATGTTGGCCTCATCTCTTTATTAGGATGGGTTGAGGGTCTTCACATTGAGTCTCTTGGATTCGAGGAAGCTAATTCATTTTCTTGTCCAAGCATTCCCTTGGCAAGTTCTTCAATCCTTCTTTTCAATGGTTTCCTCATTCCTACAATAGAAACAAGAATAGCACTTACCCCCACAGCAGTACTGTGAAGATTACAAGAGGTGGACACACAAAGTGCCCAGGATAGTACTGCGCGTAGTCAGCATTCAATCCATGGTAGCTATTTTTAGTGCAATTATTGTTGCCCTGCCTGAGCATCTACATTTAGTAGAATGATGGATATGTTTAGGTTTGCATTTTCCATGTTATTATCATTTTGCCTCCTGTCTTTTTTCTTCCTCTGTTTTTCTTACTGCCTTTCGTTGTTTTAGTGACATTGTGGTACAATAAGAAATGTATATTTGGACTCTGGCCCAAGTTTCTGAGACAACTTCTAAAACTCTTGTAGACAGGTGTGCTAGGAGGCTCTTTTGTTCTAATATTTGGTCTTTGACCCTGGTTTCTAACACAGAGCTCCCAAATCCCTTGGAATTTCCTGGGCAATAGAAACTTCTTTTGTTCTAATGAGGCAGCTCCTCGCGGGCTCCCGGATAACCTCAGGATGGGGAATCAGCCATTGAATGAAAGGGTCGGAACTTTCAGCTCTACCCTTTGACTTTTGGAGAGGCTCTGGAGAGGGGATGATGGCTGAATAGATTATCAATGGCCATTGATGGAATTAATTATGTCTATGTAATGAAGCCTCCATGAAAAACCCAGGAGGACAGTGTTCAGAGAGCTTCTGGATTGGTGAACGCTTGGGGTTGTCTGGAAGATGGAGTGCCTGGAGAGGACACGGAAGCTCCTCGCACCTTCCCGCATGCTCTCTCCATCTCTTCATTTGTCCATCTGTATCTTTTTCGTTATCTTTGATAATAAACTGGTAAATGTAAGTAGGCTCTCCTGTGACTGCAGTAACAAAACTGTCAATCTTTCTACCTGCCTTATTCTGGTGCTGACCACACGGCGGGAAGGTAAGTGTGGGGGCAGCCCCAGGCAAGAATGCCACCAATCTGCACTGTACTTACCCAAATTTCAGCACTTTTCCAATATAAACATTTCTCAGATTGTTAGACATCTCTGGTCAACTCGCAGAGTGCTGAAATGGTTGTTTCCGTCAATTTTCTTCAAACCTATAGTTTCTTTTGGAGTGAGGATTTGCCAGTACTCTCACTCAGCCATAGCTAGGGGTCTCACCTCTCCACACACCTTGTCCATCCTTTATTTCCCTTGTCAGAACACCAAGGAGCAGACTTGTTGACATGTGCCGTGTCTTATTTCTGGTGATCAGCAAGGTTTGGAGAGAATACTTAGCAATCTATTGAGATTTTAAATGTACCCATTGCAGTGTCTCAATGTAGGGATGCCTGAGTGGGGCCTGATTACATGCTGGGTAAAGATCACATTCTCCAGTGTTAGATAGCCTTAAGCCTTTGGGGACATTTAAACTCAGAATTACCATGGTTAGAATTGCTTCTCTAAGGACATAGAATGTATGCTGTATTAGTCCATTCTCACACTGCTAAAAATAAATGCCTGAGACTGGGCAATTTATAAAGAAAAGAGGCTTAACTGGCTCACGGTTCTGCAGGCTGTACAGGAAGGATGGCAGCATCTGCACGGCTTCTGGGGAGGCCTCAGGAAACTTTCAATCATGGTGGAAGGTGAAGGGGAAGCAGGTACTTCTTACTTGGCCGGGAGCAGAAGGCAGAGAGAGGTGGGGAGGCACTACACGCTTTTCAATAACCAGATCTCACGGTAACTCACTCATTCACTATCACAAGGATAGCACCTGAGGGGATGGTGCTAACCCATTCAGGAGAACTCCACCACCAGGATCCGGTCACCTCCCACCTCCAGCTAGGGATTACAATTTGACCTGAGAGTTGATGAGGACGCAGACCCAAACTACATCAGATACCTTGAAGAAATAAATTTTCATCGTTTTCATTATTTGGACTATGCACATTAAGAAGCTAGTTTTAAGTTCACGTTCATGGTGACTTACAATGACAATATTTGTAAATAACACCAGAAGAGCGGAGCTGAGACCATAGAAAAGATATTCATTCAAGACAGAGATACACTTTCTAACACAACTGCCTATAGATAATTTGGGGCACCTGTTGAAGACAAGGGTGGGGAGAATTTTCTGCAACGGAAGGCACCTCTGCATGGATCTACAACCATGAAGCTACAATGTTATTGAAAAGCCTCCCTCAGCAGATGGAATGAGCTTTGATTTTTCTTTCTGCTCTGAGACAGCATACACACACACATTCATATGCACAAAAGCTAGGTACCAGTTTTATATCACTTTTTTCAGGTAATCCTCAAAGCTACCGTGTAAGGATAAATTATTATATTTTACAGATGAGGAAACTGAAGCCTAAGACAGTTAAGTAACTTTCAAAGGTCAGAAATCTTGTGAATGGCAGACATGAAATTAGTCTTACTGACTTTAAACATGAGTGGTACTTCTTAGACCGGGGTTGAGTTTCCTAGGAATTACTGAGAGTTACTGAGTACATATAACATTTTACTCAAGGAATAGAGTGAATGTTAGTTTGCATGTAATGCCTATCAGTGGTAGATTGGATAAAGAAAATGTGCCATATATGCATCATGGAATACTATGCAGCCATAAAAATGAATGAGATCATGTTTTCTGCAGGAACATGGATGGAGCTGGAAGCCACTATCCTTAGTAAACTAAGGCAGAAACAGAAAATCAAATACTGCCTGTTCTCACTTATAAGTGGGAGACAAATGATGAGAACACAGGGATACATGGAGGGAAACAACTCACACTGGGGCCTATTGGGGGGTGGTGGGTGGAAGGAGGGAGACAAACAGGAAAAATAACCAGTGGGTACTAGGCTTAATAGCTGCGTGATAAAATAATCTGCATACAAACCTGCATGACACACATTTACCTATATAACAAACCTGCACATGTACTCCTGAACCGAAAATAAAAGTTTGAAAAAAATCACATTTAAACAAGCTTTCACATTTTCTGAGGAGAAGGAAAAACTCATATGAACTTTTAATGCAAAAGGGTTTATTTCATCAAAGAAATATGGCCCCTTGGAAAGCTATGCCACTAACATCCTGGGTCTTTCTGGTGGGTGGCTGTTGGGTAGAGGAGCTTGAGGAGCACTTCTGCCGTCTTCCTGGGGCCTAGTGGTGCCAGTGCTCTTGGTTTCTGAGGTCATACCAGGCCATTTTCCCGCCTCTGCTTCCTGCCGAGGAGTGATTTTCTTCTGTACCTTGGCACCAGGAGGAGGTCTATTTCTAGTCGATGACCTGAGACCTTGAAGCCCACAGCGGTGGCATCCTCACTAGCAGCAGGGCCTGTTTCAGTCTCTGACAGTCTCCAGGCCAGGCTCACCCTCCCGCTGTTCCTGGGCCATGAGGTGGTCTCCCACAAGACCATCTCATGGCCCAGGGAGATACCACAGCCCACAGTGAAGGCACTTGGCATCTATGTAAAGCTGACAAACTAGGAACTGTTGTCCTCACTACATGAACGTGGAAAAAGATAAAATTGGAGAAAGGAAGCCTTTGGGCAAACATTTGAAAAAGTGATTTCAAAAGTGGGTGGGCTGACCTCAGTGGCCAGGCCAGGCTGGGTGCCCAGGACACACTCCAAAGTGGCAGACGCTAGACCCTTTGCCAAGAGCCAGTCACCCCAAGGGTTGCAGGACAGACAGCTCTGGGAGCGACTTCCTAGACTCGGCACACATTTAGACCTTTCTGCAGTCCTGTAATCTGCCATCAGCTGCCTTGTCATTGAGAAGTCAGTAATTTGGGGAAAGGCCAGTGAAAGATTTGTGAGCTGGCTAACATGTTCACAAGCCGATTAAATTCTCAAGTTTACCCTGACTCAATGGAGTTTAAGCTGTAAAGATTCCTATTTCCAGATTACCAACCAGAAAGAAAATGTTTCAATATCCAGGGCCCCAGACCACAGGCTGGAGGGGAGGAGAGAAGGGTGGAGAGAGGTTGCAGGCAGCAGCAGGAACCATGTCCCTGTCTCTGGTAGCAGCTTTACATGCGGTCTCGGTCTCTCAAGGATGCCAGGTACAGACCAGTTTTGGGGCTCAACCCCAGTGAGGGAAGCATTTCCTTCAAATTGGAGGGAAGGGCTGACGGTGCCAAAATTGGAGCTGCCAGATGGTTCTCTAAGAACAGATTACAAACTAGAGTAAACACTCCATCAATTCATCTTTGAATTTATTACTAAATGTTTTTAAACACCATTTAACAATCCCTATAATCTAATCCATTCCTGAATGCTAAAGAAACGTGTATAAAGAAAAACACTAAGTGGGTTTATAAAAAGACTGGAGGTTTGGATGGAAAAGCTTAATTACTTGGCAACGTTGGTACCCACGGGTGTTTGCCCAGCATCACAAGAACCTGGGTCCAGGCAGCAGAAAGACCTGAACCCAAAAAGAACAGAACGCAAGGTGGCTCCAGGCTTCTTTCTATGGAAAAGGCACCTAAGCTTTGATCTAGGTTTAAAAAACAATGGAAAGGCAATGTCAGAGAGCTTGAAACAATACAAAGATTTTTTCATCTACTATCTGTGATTGCTTAGAAGCAGAGGGAATGCCATTTCAAATTTCCTGTATCTCACTTCCAGTCACGTGTTCCCAACTAGTGAGTTCCTCCTTTCCCCAGCTCCTCTGCGACACTGGAGATTCAAGATCTCAGCAGCTACCAGGGCTATTTAAGCCTTTGGAGTACTACAAAGGCCACCAAAGGAAGAAAGGGTTTTACGATGCTCCCAAGATCCCATCAAGCCAATCAAAAGGATTCAAAACCATGAATAAGCAAGCTTTATTACCAGCCAAACTATGTCACCATCCTGGTGCCACATTTCCCATTGCCACCAAGCTCTGGGAAGCCACATGTGCACTCTCCTTGCCCGAGGAATCTACCCAGCCTCAGAAAGCACCTTTGCAGAGGGGCCAGATACAGGCATTCCTGATGTCAGCACCAGCAGCTGAGGGCAGAGCCAGGCCTCCTGACCTGGCAGGCACCCCAACCAGGAAACCAACAAGGGAACCTGGAAGCAGCCAAGGGATTTGCAGAGCCTTCTGAGTCCACTGCAAAAGAACACACCATTTCCATGCCGAAGACAAACGCGAAGACCCTGTTCCCAAGACCCCCCAACAGAATCCAAGAAAAAACAAAAAGGAAAATCAAAATGAAAGAATTCCACATGGATGTCATGAATGTGTTTTCAGGGAAGAACCCCAAATGGCAATCAGATCGAGGTGGGGCGAGTTGATCAAGTGCTGAGCTGACCCAGAGGGGATGTCCATTCTGAGAAACGTTTCAGGAGGAAGAAGCAAAAAAGGCGGGGGCGGGGGGAGGGGAGCGCTGCCCGTCCAGCCCCACCACCAGTGCTGTGTGTCTTGCGCGCTCTACCACAGGTCAGCAAACTTCTTCTGTACAGGGCCAAAGAGTATTAGGCATTTTTTGTTTGTCTCTCTTTGCTTCACAATTCTTTGAAAATATAAAACCCATTCTTAGCTCAAGGGCTTATAAAAACAGGCAGGCAGGGACTGTAGTTCACTGACCTTTGTCAGCCACCATTAAGCCACAGGTCCCCTCCTGGTGAAGGGAGTAAGAGTCCCCGCAGATGATCCTCTGGGGCGGGGAGAGGTTGGGGAGGCACAGTTGGAAGGCCTGGGAAACGCATTCACCTGGGAGGGACGGTTTCCATTCCCACTGGCTGAGTCCTCAGCTACTGTTGAGAGTCCAAGACCCCCAACAGAATCCAAAAAAAAAAAAAAAAAAAAAAACAACCGAAAAGGGAAAATCAAAATGAAAGAAAAAATTCCACATGGATGTCATGAACATGTTTTCAGGGAAGAACCCCAAATGGCAGTCAGATCAAGGTGGGGTGAGTTGATCAAGTGCTGAGCTGACCCAGAGGGGATGTCCATTCTGAGAACTGTTTCAGGAGGAAGAAGAGGTCTGCCCTACAACATTGTGCTGGGAAGTAAGAACTGTGCTGTATGCTGATACATTTGTGAAGAGGGAAGCGCTCATGTTATGTGTGTGTGTGTTTTTAGCCACAATCAATTTTAAGAGATTTTTTCCTCCTAAAAAAGGTTAAAAACAAGTATGGGAAGATCTGGTAAATAATTCCCAGTAACGATTTCCAAAACCAACTAGAGGAAAGAGTAAAATAGTGAAACTGCCCCTCAGTACGTGCCTTGTGCTACTTCAACACATCCTATACGTTAACGTGTTCACCTCATAACAACCCCAGGCAGGAGGTACTATTATGATCTCATTTTACAGGGGAAGAAACTGAGGAATAGAAAGTTTAAGTAAGTTGCTCAAGTTATACAGCTAGGAAGTGTCTGGGCTAGGAACTGAGCCAAGGTATTTTTGGCTCCAGAGTCTATGTTATGGAAAGAGCCTGTCTAAGATTTGGATGGAAGGGACTTCATACATGTCCACATCATTAGCTCCCCTATTAGTTTTGCCGCTGTGATTAGCAAATGTCATAGGGAAGGCGGGGGAGGAGAGGAACTGAGCCCCATCCCCAAGCCAGGCTTTGGTGGGGAGAATCCTGTGCGAAGCTTTTGAACAGGAACATATTTCGAGGGAGAAGGAAAGCAGGTTGACTCTCTGGCGGCTGCATCAGGAAAGAAAGGTACAACTAGAGAAGCTGCCTATGACTTTCAAGTCACTGTCCCTCCCAGCCCCATCATTTCTGGTGACCAGGCTGTGTCTCAAGAACCAATTTCACCTGTGAGCAAAGTGACTTCTGGAGACAGGTGGTGGTTTAGGAAGTTGGGGGTTTTTGTGAACAAATAGGTCTTATTTGGGCATCTCTCCCAGGAAAGCTCATCTCCCAGGATTCACACGTCTCCCAGTCAGGAAGCCTCCTTACCTCAAAGCTCTTATGCCATGAAACCAACCATACATTCAAGATAAACAACTAGGGCAAAGTCATCCATTGGAATTTGGCCACTTTGAATAAATGACCTGTTAACTTTGTTTGGGGTATACCTAGAAAATTTTAATTAAAAAGCAAGTCAAATGTTGTTTCCTCATATAAGAGCTGAAGTACTTTTCTTTTGTCTTTTAAAATTATCACTATTCTAATAGACTTATATTTCATATAAGTCTCTCCAAACTTTTTTTTTTTTTTTTTTTTTGAGACGGAGTTTCATTCTTGTTGCCCAGGCTGGAGTGCAATGGCTCGATCTCAGCTCACCACAACCTCCACCTCCCAGGTTCAAGCAATTCTCCTGCCTCAGCCTTCTGAGTAACTGGGATTACAGGCATGCCCCACCACATCTGGCTAATTTTGTAATTTTAGTAGAGACGGGGTTTCTCCATGTTAGTCAGGCTGGTCTCAAACTCCTGACCTCAGGTGATTCGAACGCCTTAGCCTCCCAAAGTGCTGGGATTACAGGTGTGAACTACCATGCCTGGCAAACTTTTACCTTGCCTTAGGCAATTACTATATACACATGAGTTTTTCCCCACAAAATGGAATCATATTATTCTATAGCTTTTTTTAATGTAACAATATGTAGTGGGTATTTTCCCTAATCAATACATATAGATTGATTTCATTTTATAAAAATAGTTGCATCATACTAAATACTAGGTATGTGCCATAATTAATTCAACAATCCTCCTGCTTATAAAATCTAGGTTGCTGAAAAATTATAACAACAGGAGGCCCCTCTGTCTTGTTCCTGATTGGTTTTGGGACACTTATCTATTCATTTGGAGAATGACAAAGTAGTTCCTTACTTCATACTAATGACAAAAATGATTCCAGATAGATCATAGACCTAGTAGAAGAAAATGCAAGCAAACTTTTGTATAATCTTAAAAAAAGGCCTTCTTAATGTAGACTAACCAGAATCTACCGAGGAAAAAGAACTTGCCATGCTTGATGACACAAAATTTAAAACTTTCTGCGTGACTAAAGGAACTGTATGAAGTTAGGACACATAATCATTGAAAATAATATACAAATGTAAAAGAAAAACAGAGGCTGAAACAGACTTCACAGAAGAGGCAATACAAATGGCACAATTATATAAACTAGCCATGGAAATGCAAATTTTAAAAACAATGTTTTTACTGTTGCTCTCAATTGGGCAATATTTTTAGAAAACTGATAACATCTAGTCCAGGCTTTCCCAACTGCCTGCACCTGGGAATTGCCTGGGGAGCTTCCAGCTTACCAGCTACCAATTTAATTGGTTTGGGGTATGGCCTGGGTTCTACATTTTTAAAAGTTCCCTGAGAGAGTCTAACGTGCAGAGTTTGAACATTAATAATTTGGGAATAAGTCCCGAAATTTGGAAACCACTACTGTGGCTTAAATTAACGGAGGATATGAGGAAAAGGAGGTTTTCATCACCAGTGTGGGTGGGGGTGAAAATCATCACAACTTTTTTAGAAAGCAAACTGGCAGAATTTATTAAAAGTTAGAATGCACATACCTTTTGATCCAGTAATTCCACTTTGAACAATACATCTTGGAGGAATAAAAGCAGCACTATCAAAAGATACACATGCATATACATGTAAGAGTGTCCACTGCAGCCCTGATTCATAACAAACCCCTGGAAGAAAACAGCAGTTGAAAAAGTGATACTGAGATCTCCAGTGCAGTGAGGATGACGGCATAGGAACCAGTATGTCTGTGGGACATCGTTAAGTGAAAAATTCAAGTTGCAGAATAAAAAGAATAGATCCGATTTTTAAAAATGTATACGTTATTTGAATAAGAAAGTCAGAAGGCATAGGAAGATATAATAAAAGTGTGAGATGATGTAGAGAGAGATCAGTAACTTTAGTTTTCTCGGAAAAACAAGAGAATCTTTTGTAATGAAAATAATGGATTTTTTTTAAAAACAATTAGCCTTTAAAATAGACAATACACAGCGAGAAAGAAATGAGGCTTGTCCTAAGAGGTATTAAAGCTTATAATGAAGTAATAAATGTACTATACTGTTATATTATTAGTTATAATACATATATATTTGTATTATTTATATCTTTTGTTTTTATATTATACAAATATATACATCATTATAATAAATTATACTACATACTGCTGTGAATAAAACAGCAATGGCCACGTAGAGCTAACCATTGACTAGAGTTCAGAATAAAAATCCAGACTGATACGGAAACCAGTTATTTGGTGAAGCTGATATAGTATGAGTTAGTGGAGAAGGATGGGGAAACTTGCTGTTACTGCTTGCCATCGTGACCAACTGGAGAGAATTAAAGGACCCAAAGATGGAGAAGTCCAGTGCAGGTGGTAGCCTGGAAGCCCAGCCCTAGGGCTGAATGTGGTGCATCCTTACCAGGTTTCCAGATAATATTGATTCTTTGAGCCACAGGTAAGCCAACCCCACTTTAAAAGCCATGGCCAATTCCATCTCTACGGTGTTCAGTCAACCTGCAAATCCCACAAGGAGGTGTGGGGCAAGGGGTGGACATGGGCTGTGCTGGGTTCCTGCCAATAAATGGGATTTGGGGTTAGCTGCCTGGAATTGCTGCCGATGTTGGCAGCTGCTTGGCAGCTTTGCTTTCTGAGCCCAACAACCGCTTCAAGAATGTGTCCAGCAGGATTTAGGCCTGAGCCGGGAACACACATCTGTGAGGCCCTGATGTGAATATTCAGCAGGGAGATGGGGATTTCTTCTCGATCGCCTGTGGCATCAAATTCGGTCATCTGTGGCACTGCTTACACAGGACCTTCTTCTCCTGACATAATTGTGGTTTTCAAATTCAGTTATGTTCCCACTCTTGTATTAGGTAACAGGTTAAACAAATTCATGAGCCTGATTTATTTTTCTGTGACCTTCATATTTTAGCAAGATTATATCCAAGTCCCAACCGGCTTCCTCAGCTCCCCAGATGAAATGTTCTCACTGTTCAGCTTGTGTTACAGCACATCACCCCACTTCTCATTAATCATTCCCACTGTCCAGCCCCCTTAGCTTCCTTTGGCTGCTTGGCAGAGGTTACAGGAAGTTCTCCTGATTTGCCTTGTTTGTAAACTTACTCATCTGAGTGAGGGCCCTCTCCCAAATTTAGGCCTCTCCATGATAGCCTCTAATGGATTCCTGGTGCATATTTTAAAACTTCAAGGGGGAGGTTAGTGAGAAGCTTGGAATTGAAGAATAAAAGTTCTTCCTGGCCAGGCACGGTGGCTCACACCTGTAATCCGGGCACTTTGGGAGGCCAAGGCGGGTGGATCATCTGAGATCAGGAGTTTGAGACCAGCCTGGCCAACATGGCAAGACCCTGTCTTTACTAAAAATACAAAAATTATCTGGGTATGGTGGCGGGAGCCTGTAATTTCAGCCACTTGGGAGGCTGAGGCAGGAGAACTGCTGGAACCCAGGAGGTGGAGGTTGCAGTGAGCGAATCTCAGCATTTCACTCCCCCCCCGGAAAAAAAAAGAGAGACCCCCCCTATCAAAAAAAAAAAAAAAAAAAATTCCTTCCTTTTCAGTTTCATTATCTTTGGGTTACTTCAGATATGACAATCAGCCACAATTACTCCAGTGTACTATTAAATCTAAAATTGAGATGACCACACTCAGTAAAATACCTCTCATTGCCTGCATTAACTTCTCAGTGTTACACCTAAGTGGAAAATTGCCTCTGTGCTTGTAAACCCCTTCTCCTGTCTCCATTTCCACAGATGGATATTCACACTCTTCAAAAACACATCCCACTGTAATATAAACTGAGTGACCTAGAAGCTAAAAGCAGAGGACATTTGCTCAAGAAAATAGAGATCTAACAACTTTAATCTCCCTTCCTTCCCCTAAATTAGATATTGTTTCTATTGAATTGCCTTCTAGTGTTCTCATTTGATGTATTCATCCTCTCTCAGGATGTAACCAGTGCTGGGAAATACGAATTCTTCTCTATGTCAAAGGCCCAGTGGTGACTGCTTTTAATGAGGCATTAAACAAGAACCAACCCAAATCCCTATCGATGATAGACTGGATAAAAAAAAATGTGGCACATATGCACCATGGAATACTATGCAGCCATAAAAAAGAAAGAGTTCTTGTCCTTTGCAGGGATATGAATGAAGCTGGAAATCCTGAGCAAACTAACACAGGAACAGAAAGCCAAACACCACATGTTCTCACTAGCAAGTGGGAGTTGAACAATGATAACATATGGACAGAGGGAGGGGAACATCACACACTGGGGCCTGTCAGGGGTGTTGGGGACAAGGCAAGGGAAAGCATTAGGACAAATACCTAATGCATGTGAGGCTTAAAACCTAGATAGATGATGGGTTGACAGGTGCAGCAAACCACCAGGGCATATGTATGCCTATGTAACAAACCTGCAAGTTCAGCACATGTATCCCAGAACTTAAAGTAAGATAAAAAATAAAAATAAAACAAACAAACAAAGGAACAAAAAAGTCACAAGAACTTCTGAGGTACTCCCCAAGAGGACTTCCCAAGGGAACTTGGAGCAGTTCCTGCCATATAGTGGGCATTCAATGAACTACTTGAGAGATTAGTGGCTGCTGTTCTCCCCAAGCATTTCCGGATTTACGTGGTACGCACTCAGGATATTTTATTTTCTGCACAATCCCCTATGGTTGGTTGGCAATGGTACTGGTGAATTGGTTGCACCGAACCAGGAATCCATCCACTGGGCTGCTTTCAGGCAGGCCAGACCAGCCCTCGGAGGCCCGACTTTTCTGGCCACAATCAATCAGCTTTCATAAATCGTCTCTCTCCACTATTTTTTGCTTTATGATCTCTTATGTGGCTTGTCAATTAAGATTTGTAGCTATAATTTCTTAAGAGTTGGCCCCAGGGTGTAGGTTATTAATCAGTCTACCCCAACCTGCATTTTTTATAGTGAATTTCAGGCCTCAGCATGCTGAATTTCCCATCTGGGCCTTCTGAAGTCTTCTCACTTCCTACAAAAACAAGGGAAGCTATTGTGGGTCCATGTTCCAGTAGGGACATTCCTGCTCCTCAGCCATCATTTCCCAAAAACCCTTTCATTTCTCCCGGGATTTCTTATGAAGTGACTACTTTTAGTTTCTAATCCCTTATTTTTCCATTTTAGTTTTATTGGACTCTTTGTTCACTTTTCTAACATTTCCCATTTGCTTGTGCAAATCTCCTTACCATCATGTTATTATTAACCCTTCCCTTACCATTCTTTGTGGTCAGTGGATGGTCTCTTTATGCCCTTCCTCACCCAGCACTCACTTGGGACATCATGCCCTCTCTCCAGGCCACAGCAGGGCTCCCGACACTCCTCACTGCAGCCATCAGTGTCCTTTATCTCCTTACTCTTCTTTAAGCCATCCCCCATCCCTTCCATGAAGACTTCTCTCTCTGTCCATGAAGCCTTCTCTCTCTGTTGCCAGAGCAGCCGCTGGTTGAGGGTGAGGATGCTCATGGCCCCATCCCCCTGTCTCCCCATCATCTGTGTCTGGTGTGGCCCTTGCTAAACTGGCCAGTCGGTCATGCTTGGAAGAGCCATGGCCTCATGGTTCAATGTTTGCACTCAGTGGGGCTCCCTATTTCTTTCTCGTTCCAAGGTTCTGTTGTTTAAGTCTTCAAAAAATATAATGGAAATGGACATTCCACACCCTTTTGGGGGTTTCACAGGGTTTTTAGAAAGGCACAAATGGTATTGTACTCTAAGATTTTTCTTAATTGAAACCAAATGTTTTTCTCGGCAACATTAACCAGTTGATTCTTCAGTGATGGGAGATGCCAAAGAAGTCAGTTGATGATGATGTGGAGAAGAAATGCCTCTGAAATCTCTTTGCACTTCCTTTTCCATGATGACACTCTCATTGTGTGGGATCTCCATAGCCCTTGAAGGGCCAAACTGCTCGTGGGAGGACTTCTCCTTCCAGGTATTCGGAGGAGTGACAGGGAAGTGAGGGAAGAGTGAGGCCTGAAGAGTGCCCCATCTCAGATAAGGGTGCAGGGCACCCTTCAACTCCAATAGCCACCACTGCTCACAGCCTCTCCAGAAGCAGGAAGATGGGACACTTTAAGCACAAGGTGGTCTTCTCTATAAAATAACAATGGGGTGGGGGAATTCCATCGTGTTCCTTGTGGGAGATTACATGGACCCTAAGATAGGAATAACCTGACGGCAAGAAGAAGAGTAGTAGAGAGAAGTCTTAAATACAGTGTGAAAGTGATCAGGAAATTTTTCAAGAAGGAGGTGGCTTGTGAGCAGAGTCCGGTGAGGCAGGCAAGGAGGAATGAAGTTAAGGAAGTATAGGGGCAGTGCTTTTCAGCATTTAGCAGGAATAAAGTCACCTCAGGCATCTGTTTAAAAAATGCAGGCTGTCAGGCCCTATCCCAGAGATTGAACTAGGAGGTCTGAAGCAAGCCCAGGATTTGGAAACTTTAGTAAGCCCCTGGAACCCTAGCCGAGATGGACTCAGGCTACCTGCATTTTGGAAGCCATAGAAGGCAGTTTCAGACAATGTGAAGGACCTCAGTTTGGTTTAAATACTCAACTTAGAGCGGGATTTGTAGACTTAAATACCTCTGGGAGCTAGGGTGATACCGGCCTTGAGAGAAGTTGGAGGTTTACAAGTACAAATAGGAGATACTCTCTCTCTCTCCCAATTCTGAAAGGGACAGCGGCCAACAAGCTCTGGCAATTACTGCCATGCAGGAATATGTGCTCCAGACTAGGGTCCCAGAGCTGTCTACGGGAAGAGAAGCCAGAGACTTGAGTTTTCAATGCCCCAGAAATTACTAAATGATAGATTAAAATGCCATGAGCATCAAATAATTCCATGAGGGCCACTATGGTAGGCAAGTTCAGAAGGGCAAAATAAAAATCTCATTGCATTTGAAAATGAAAATTGTATTTTATCTGGTAGACAATGAACAACAGAAGGCTTTGCAGCAAAGAAGGGATCTGAACAGAAGCATGCTTTAAGAAGATTTCTGTGGCTGTTGTCTGCTTGCAATGGAATGGAGAAGGGAACTCAGGCAGCAGCTCCTAAGAAGCCCCTCCAAATGTACAAATGTGTAAAAGGAATGGAGAGGAGAGGATGAAAGGTTTCCAGAAGCAAGAATTCAGGAGATTTGATTGACTATGGAAGGAAGAGAGAAGAAGGAATCACCTAGGGTCTTCTATGTCTAAATTCACACTGCCTCTTGCCATCCTTTTCCTTTAATGGATACTTATATTCCAGCTTCATTCATTGCACAAAATATAATCACATGGGTTGCATTCTGATCAGTGCCTGCTTAATAATGATACTTAGGAGTTATTTATTTAGGAAAAAAAGCACAGACCAAATATTTTATAATATCTATAATAAATGCAAAGAAATCAATACAAACAAAACTTGGCTTTAGCAAACTGTACATTCATAAATATCTTTGTTTTTACTATAACATTCAACTTTTTTCACATAAAGCCTTCCATGATCTTATTTATTACATCTAGTTTTTCTTTATACCTCTAAAAAAAGTGCCTTTTAGATTTACAGCTTGTGCTTCTAAAGCAAAGGTTAAAACATCATGCCCCAAAGAAAAACAAGGTAAAAAGGAATCTGCCGTATAAGCTCTTAAAAATTGTATGTTACAAGGTTCTAAAATCTCTTCAGCACTGGTTGGTTGGTAGATTGTACGACACTGACATGGAGCTTGGGAGGGTTGTTTATCTGATGGTTAGAGCAGCACCACGGGAACGCTGCCCAGATGGTCTACTGAAGTCCTTGGCTATGCATAGAAAGAGCCAAGGGCTGAGAATTCACGAGTCCAGGGACCTCTGGAGGTCCTTACTCACTCTCTTTAGTGCTAAGGTTCAGAGTCTCAAACCAGATTTCTTCCAAAGCTTCTTGTCATCTGTTTGCTCTCCTGTCACTGTTTATCCTCCACCTCCGAAGCCATGATTTCACACGTGTGATCTAGAGGAGAGCTAAAGCTGCTACACCAAGGGCTTTTGGCAAGATCGAGGTCCTCTTGTTGATAGTTTGGGATTGCTTATGACTCGATCCTCCTTATGCTGCCAGTACTTCTGCAGATGGCATCTGCTTAGTTCAGAGTGGAGGAGGGCCATTCGTGTATCTGAGCATGGGGTGGAATGATCGGGCAAAGTTGTTGGAGAGGGCACAGCTGTAGTCTTCCTCTGACATGGGTACAAGGCAGGCAAGCCCGATGAGGAGCAGCAGGAGAAGCTGAAGGGGAAGAGCTGCTCGGAGGACTCTGAACAGGAAGGAGCGGCCCGACCGAGCTGGTCCAGGCTCAGAAAGGGAGGAATCGGAGCCACCTTTTGTGGACCTGAGAGAAGAATGGACATAAATAACTCAGATAACTCCAGTGTTGGATGGACATTGCTTTTTGCCTCTGCACCTTCCTGGAAGCTAAAAGGGCATGCCAAGCACACCCAGCCTGGCAATCAGCTGCCAGCCTTCCACAGTTTGCCCAGGTCACCCCCCCACCACCAAATGAAGTTGTTGGAAACTGCACTGGCGAGAAATAAACATTTAGTCAGTCAACTAAACATAAGTAATTGGGTTCAAATTCTACTCCTTTAATTCCTTAATTTGGTAAAAAAATTTCCATCAACAAAAATAATTGCTCTATACACATTCTACCAGCATAAATTAAGTAGATCTGAAATATTTAAAATGTAGCTATTTGATGCAGTACCTTTGTGTTTTAAGAATATCAGGAACATTGTTAAACAAAATTAGTCGTTTTCAGAATCATACCAAGTATCCCGTCTAGCCATCCTGGATATGCCAAAATCCATGCAGCAAAAATAAAAACAGTCCTAGTCATTTTGCATAGACCCACAAAAGCTTCATTAATCATAGAGCATACCCTGGTTTCATCTTGCACTGAATCAGCATCAGGCCCTGACATTAGCGAGTTCTGAAGCAGTACAAACAAGGAACAGCAGTGGAGTTTGTCTACAGAACTCTGGTGTTGTATGACGTCGATGCTGGCTGATCCTACCACTAACGTCGTGACTTTGGCAAATGGACTCCATTTTCTGAGGAGGATGGATTGTCATCCTGGAGTCCCCTCTACACTCAAAGAGACAAGCTTTTCTATTTCACTTTTGTCTTCCTTTTAAATAGTGACTTAGAGATTGGGCACAGGCTTCAGAATTCCTAAGAAAGACTGTCTGGAAAACAGAGTCTGGAAGTAGATTTTGATTTGGGTGCTACTGTTTTCTTTTTGTGAACAGCCATTAACCTTTTTTGGCTACTAGTAGAAACGATGAAGAAAGAAGTGTTGTTTGCAACAGGCATTTTGTGTATACTCACACCCATACAACAATGAATGAGCAAAAATAATAGATACAGCCAAAAGAGACATTCCCTCACACCTAGCATAAATTTCCTAAGGGTTTTAACATCACTAAGGGTAAGAACATTGAATGTGAGGCTGCTGGAATAATATGAGCACGTGAACGCTGTATTGGTAACTGTGGGTTTGGCCCAGAAAAAAGCACTATGTTTGCAGCTCCCCTATTGGTTGCTAATTTTGAAGACAGATTACCCTTTTATCAGTGGGGTATGAGGAGTGACACTAGATAAATGTTAAAATAAAAAACAGAATCCACTTAAGATGTAACAGAGGGATTATTCAAAACTCCTTTATTAAACCATCAAAGAAAAATGGGAGAGGGCTGGGCGCAGTGGCTCACGCCTGTAATCCCAGCACTTTGGGAGGTTGAGGTCAGCGGATCACTTGAGGCCAGGAGTTCGAGCCAGCCTCGAACACGGTGAAACCCTGTCACTACTAAAAGTACGAAAATTAGCTGGGCATGGTGGTGTGTGCCTGTAGTCCCAGTTACTTGGGAGGCTGAGGCAGGGGAATCGCTTGAACCGGTAGGCGGAGGATGCAGTGAGCTGGGATCTGAGCATCACTGCATGCCAGCCTGGGTGACAGAGCAAGACTATCTCAAAAAAAAAAAAAAAAAAAAAAAAAGGGAGACAAACAGATTGGTTCTGCAAAAACCCCAAGCAGCCCGCACCATGCAGTGTTTCTATTACAATTCTTGTGGTGTAAGGAAAAATCAAGTCACTGGCTTAAATTGAAAGCATGTTCTTTTCTGAAGTCCACAACTAATGGCAGTGTAATGTAACCTTGAACAATTCACTTCATTTCTATGTGCCAACCTCTTCATTAACCTCTTCAAATTAGAATAGATGGTCTTCCAACTTTTAAGTTCCCTGTTTTATGTTTTATGTCTTCTACTGATTTGTCAGTGTAAATAATCTCCCAAGAAGCCGTAAGAGCTCAATCACCATCTAGTGGTCAATCTGATTAACTGCCCTTGTGCTAAGACCAATGAGTTATTCCTAATGAGCTGAAAAGAAAAAAAAAAAAAAAAAAAAAAAGCATTTTTTGTTAAAATATAGTAGAACATAAAAGAAATATGTTATCTACCTTATTAATGGAAAAGGAAAAAGAAACTTCTTGAGTTTAGGGGGCATCCAATTCATCTTTTAATTTTGTAGGTAAGTAGCTAAGGACAGTTCATGTTTACTCTTCTAATTGCTAGGCAGCACTCTGAGCATTTATGTTGGGTTCTGTCATTTAATCCTCACCACAGTCCTCTGTGGTGTGTACTTATTAACTTCATTTTATAGATGATGTGAAAGGAAGCTCAGAGAAGTGAAATAACTGGCTCAAGCTTACACAGCCAGGGTGTGGCAGAAGATTTCAACCCTGTGATTTTTACTAACAGAACTTGGGACTCTCTAGACAGGGTGAATGACTCGCTCCAAATCCCACAATTAAAGAAAGAGGCCTAGCAGGAACTCAGGGTTCCCAAATCGCTGCCCGCCACACTCTCCGCTGTGAAATGTTTTGTTGGTTGGTGATATGAATAACGGTAATTCAGGTCGTTTTCACGTCACAGGCATCTCACATGTAGAAGCAAAGAAGAGAATCCTCAGTTTGCATTCTAAAATATCTGGAAACAAGCAGTTTCCTCATGTCTAAAATAAATGCCTCTAGTTGTAAGGCCTCACAGTATCCTGCAGATCATCAAATCCGTGTATGGACGTGAGGACGTTTTGTTTTGAGGCAGTTATATAATCATGGGCAAGTAAATTAGTCTCTCTGGCCTTCAGTTTTCTCATTTGCAATGATGAGGGGTGCATTAATGTCCTAAAATGTTTTGGCTCTGACAGTTTATGACTCAATGGTTTGTCTTAAAGTATCTTAAGAAGGATAGGATAGCTACCCACAAACTGGGGATCAAATTTTCTTCAAAATATCCTTCCCTTGACTTTAAAATATGCCCTGGCAACCAGCCCTCAACACCTGCAGCTAGATGAGATAACAGGGAGACAGAAGAGAGCTCCACCTTTTCTATTCATTAAATAGCTAATTACCACTAGGAGACATTGAAGGACTTTAGTGATGGGAAGGTTTACATATATAATGGATAATGCAATTGGACAGAGCTGAATAGCTCCTCTTTGTCAACTGTTAGCTTCTTTGTGCAATCAGGTCAAAGATCAGGATCAAAACAAGGGCTGCACATTGACTAGCTCACTCCTGCAAAAAATGAAAAGGGTCCGCATTTGCAGACTATGGGCTCCTATGTTGAAGTGTGTTGAAGGACATGGCATATTTAACAGGATCAGAACATTCTTTACGAAAATTTAATTTGTGTATGACCTCTAATGTTGAAGAATGCCAACCTAGGAAGAAGTCATGGGCTGAGATGGGGACAGAGAGAACACACAGAACTCAGTGACTGTCTATGCAGCTGGCTGCCCTTGAAAATGTCGTAACTATCCACTGGGAAAAATGCCTGCCTGCTTGGGGTAATTACCAGATTCCAACATGCCCAAAGCGGCCTCTTTTTCAGGGGTAACTTGTTCTAGTGATTTTAGTACCAAGAGGCTAATGGTCCCCAGGATAAAGGTTACTGTTAGTATTTATCTACTGTCCTAAAAATCACCTAAGTGTCAAGAGTCTTGGGAAATTTGATATGGGAAAGAATAAAGGCAATTTGTTGACTAGTCACTGGTCATTTGCCTCTGGCTTTATAATATACATGGATGTCAGTTTAGATCGTGTTTTTATAGGAAAAATTAAATGTGTGAATTTACTTAAGGTACTCATCAATACAGAAATATCAGATAGCTCTGTCCAGAAAAAGAAAATGTGCTTATTCTCTACAAGTACATTTTTATTTATTTTTCTCACTTCCCTCACTCCTTCAAATTTCCAGGTAAATAGTTACCCAGGAGTTGTTTCATCTCTATCCCAAAATACCTAGACAATTGTGGGAGAAGGAGAATGGCAGGGAGGGAGTAGTAACTAAAAACACACCCTTCAAAAGAAAGTGTACTGGACACACAAATGTGAGAAGTCTGAATGCCATGCACAGTGTGACTCACTTTGAAAATTTTACATAATCAAGGAAATGACAATGAGTTAATTTTGTGCATACATCATTTAAAGCCAAATGAGCAGAAACTTCTAATTTCTTTTGTTACTTGTTGGCTAACACTGGCAGTACGTAACAGGAATTTATTGTGCAGAAATATCTAGATTTTCCGTGATCTTGATCCTGCCCTTACGTGTCTTGTCTTTGAAACCCAGTAATTTCTGGATGTGTGGTTCAGAAGACAAGTTTCCAGAATCAAGTTAGGACTCAGGTCTTCTTATTTTCCAAACCAAACATTCTTGCCGATCCTAAGCTACCTGAGGCAGCCTGTGGTGGCCACAGCTCTGAAACCATTGTTAGAAGGATTCTACCCATAAACAGCCCTTCAGCAGAATGGTATGGTTAACAGGGTAGGATCTAGAGTCAGGGGAGGCCTGGGTTCAAATCCTAAATCTTTACATCTCTAACCCCCAGTGTCCTTGTCTATAAATTGCGAATATAGCCATGTCATTGGATTCTTGTGGGGGTTAAATGGGGTAACATACATACAATGCTTAACATGTATACAATTAAGCACTAAATAATTGAAACACACTAAGTACTAAATAAATGTCAGCAACTTATCACTATTATCTGTATAATTATACCAACAGTGTGCTGACTCATACCCTTAGGAGTTGGCTGGATTCAGCCTTTTCTCTCAGGAAAACATACCTGATTTATTAATAGTGCTTTCAAGGATGCGATAAATTTCTCAAATTGCCCGTCTTGTTCCCTAGAAACATGGGGAAGGCCTAACTCAAATAGCAAAGGAGAAACCTATTGGAACCTCAACCTACCGCTGTCCTTGGAGCACAGGTGACCAACCTGCCTTGGAGAAGAGAGGCTCTGTGCTGAGGCTCTTTGAATGCTTTGAATAAATAGATCCCCAGATAATGTCTGACAGAAAAGGCTTGAAAACAAATTCTAAAAGAAACTGAATAGTGTTTATAGTGAGGCCCTAGTGAACATGCAAAAAAACTCCCACTGCCCTTGCTTAAATATATCCGATTAATTTCAACACATTTTAAAATGAGGCCTTTTTTCCCTCCCTTTCAGTCTTTCAGCCAGTCATTTGCCACTTCTCATTCCATCTTAGTTCTCTGTAAAGAAGGCACCGGAGACTTAAGGTGTCCACGGCAATTTTGTATTTTATAATTCTAAGCTTTAGAATGAAGTAATCAATTTGCTTCATCCAGACTTTATTCCTTTGCCTCTCTGGAAATTGCAGCGAAATCTTTCTAGTTGTCAATTTCAACTCAGTTGCAGTAGACTTTTGCAGAATTAATGGTGATAAAGTTAGAAAATTTTAAGTCAGATGTAGGAAAAAAGTACCAGCTGGTCCATCATAAGCATTGCTTTGAAAGCATGCTCTAAAGTGTGTTTAACCTCAAATAAAAATCACAAATATGGTTATTATGAATGTATGCATAGAATTTTATATTTCTAATTTTAAGAGGTTCTGGGAAACTCCTTACAATGATTTAGGGAATCTCTAGATTCTGATATGCTCAAGCCTTTTAATGGTAGAAATCATATCGAATTATTTTTGTAGGCCCAGGGCCGAAATTTAGTAGGTGTTCAGTAACTACTGGCATCAAATCATATGTAGGTTTAAAGTACTATATGAAGACACACAATCACCACCATCAAATCAAATTGAAATATGTAACAGGCTGGTATAACATTCATCTGACTTTAAACAACAACAAAGAAACCACAAGACTAACTTCTCCCTTCAAACTAATACTCCTCAGTTTTTTCCAACTCAGTCTCTTTCTCCTCTCAGGAAGAATGCATATCTAAAAATTTCCCACCGCAGACCGCTGGGAACAACATTCTAAATTATTTGTGCTTCTGCAATAACTTTTCCAATTTGCTGGACCGGTGCAAGATCAAACGCAAGATAACTCAAATCTCAATGTAAAGGAACACCATGACAGCCAGGACTGTGGGTGAAGTTCGATTCTTCCCCAGCAGACTCTGCCTTTCTTTGTCGGGGTTGGGTGTGCCCCAAACAGAGGTGCTGAGGGTAACGAAGCCCAAGAATGTTCAACCACAACCTGTCTGCGAAGGTGTTTGATAATGTTTGCCATTCAGGTGAAGATTATTTATCTTTCAGTCCCACCTGAGTAGCAAAGTGAACACTGTGCTGAATGCTCAGAAAGATGTTAATCAACCGTGCTGGACAGAGCAGAGCTAAAAGGCGCCTTGTGAGTGTCGTAGTCAGAGTGCGGCTGTCCCAGCTGCAAAGCCCTGTTAGGAGGCAAGAGGAAGCACTTGCTGCCCTAAGAAATGATGCCTTTGACATTTTCAAAAGATATATGTGGCTGCCTGAAACAATGGGTTGGGGGTGGCAGATAGATGCAATATTTGGGAACCGAAGAGTGATTGCTATTGGCGTTGCATCATGACGTAAGAGCTTTCTCCTTCTGATCACTTTCATTTGTATCAACCAAAGAACTGATCTCTGGCATCCTCAAAGGAATGCTATGAGGATATTCTTCATCTCTGTTCATGGCACATCAACAATTTGTGAGAAAAGATGGACTATATAATACAATGATGTGTCTAAAAGAAACTGTCTCTCCTTAGAGCGGGCTGAGCAAACCTCGGAGCACCTGCAGATGCTCATCATTATCTTCAAAAGTCCCCATGAGTTTTTCTCCATATTTTATTATTGCTATCCTGTTTAGGATAGGAAAAAATAACTCATAAAATTGTCTTCAAATCAAACCAAAGGAAAAGAAAAGAAAAAGAAACAGCAAAGGGAGGTTTAAAACCAGAGAACATATGAAAATACATTCTGCATTACTTCAGCTGAGTGGGAAGGACCAAACAAAATAGCCAGTCCCTTCTGCACAGCTGGAAAACTAAAATTATTACTCAGGGGTTGTTTACAGCTCTCCATTTCCTCCTCCCCACCCTCCTTCCAGGAATTCAGATTTCTGCTCAGTGGTGTTAAGCTTCCAGAGGGGCAAGCTACTTTAACAGTGAATTGCTAGGGACTGGAATGAAAACCAGCTCTGAGGACAGAGTTTTCATTTTTTAGAACGTTGTCTGGGGAAACTTGAATTGATCAGTGGAGGAGCAGAGGAGCACAGGACACCACACTGACAACACAAAAGAAGGCAAAGCACTGCTAACTGCGGGAGGCCAGGCGGGAGGCACGGAGGGAGTGGCAGCTGCGAGTTGCTCTGGGGAGGTGACTGGGCAGGGGCACTGGCTGCTGCGGGTTCCAGAGTGAGAGAGCTTGCCAAGTGCCCAGAAAGTGAGTGGCTGGGTATGCTGGCTGAAGGGAAGTTTTAGGATAAGCAGAAAAGAGAAGATGCTTATAAGTTTTCAATGAACACCAAATTAGGACTTGCCATTTTGAGAATTCAAAACCCACAATCTGGATAAAACATGAAAAGAAAATAAAAAGCTGGGGATGTTAGTATATTTTATTCAGATTTGTGGGTTCTGTGAATGGTAAAAGAATTCATTGATCGATTACCTGTCTTATTGTAAACTCTAGAAATAAAGAGGATGATAAAAGTCTGCCATGAATCAAAGGGCCGTGGTGCCACCAGTTTTCATCAAATCCTTATTGACAATTTGGGGAAAAGTACCAGATGGGCTATGTTGAGACAAACAGAATTTTCATGGAGTCCAAATATTTTATGCTCCGAAATTTACTTGCACATTTCATTTAGAAACATCTCTTCCGGTTTATGAGGAAAGGGTATGGACTGAAATGAGTAATTTCCCAACTACCCTGAGGCAGACCAGATATAGGCCTACCTAAGTCATGGACAATTTTCATCATCCTCTTGGGGTTCTAGAACAGTGTGGAAACCAGGAGAATGAGGTACCTGCTATGTGGACTGCTGACAGAGGGTCCAGGCTGTGAGAGACTACACTTGCCTCGTGGCTGTTTGCAATGAACAGGGGGTAAAGAAAGAAGAATGTTCAGTCCAGGCAAATAAAGACAAGCTACTAATGAAAATCAAACTAAAAGTGCAGCAAAGGAAAAATAAATCAAATGAAATGATCAGTACCCATGAATTAAGGAAACTGGCTTTTCTTTTATTGAAGAAGTGAAATAAATTTACATCTATGTGACTAGCCATGGATAAAACACAGGTGGGGATTCCGGAGTCCACACTATGGTGGGCAGATTTCCCCTGGCTTTTCATGGTAGAAACACATGTGTATATTTACTTACAATAAATATAAAGTGCCCTATGCCATACTATGGATTTCAAAGATACTTTACATATTTTTTCATCTTTTAGAATACTGAAGCAGTGTCAACATTCTTGGCCCATAAAAATTAACAATGGCAATGTGAGATTGGTCTTTGCAGTGATAAAGCCCAACTTAAATATTCCAGTTAAAGAAAGGTTAAAATTTGACTTGAAAAGCCAGTATTCCTTCACATTCTTATACTAGGATCTATAGGAAACTAGTGAATGTAGTAAAAAAAAAAATCCTAAAAAAGATAATACATTTATCAGCTTAGGACATAAATGTTTATAACAAAAAAAAGTCAAATGAAATCAAAACTTCTAAAAACTAACGAAAAAAATGGAATGAATATAATCATAAAGCTGGACAAAATATAACAAAACAAAAAACAAGCTTCTAATTACACAGAGAAATCAAGGCATAGAGGGTAGCAGGGGCCAAATTTGTCCTTTCATCCTTTGTGTTCAGTGAGGCAGCCCCCACCGAGGCCTGCGGGTGAGTTGTTGCCATTTTAGGGGCGGCATGATTGCCGCAGACCTTCAGGACCACCACCCAGAAGCGGCTTAGCTTGAGTGTCAACAGAACCTCAACTTGCTTTAACGAGTCAATGGCTCACAGGCGTTCACGGTTCTGTGCACCTCTGGCCAAGGTGCCCCTGCAGGTGGCAGCCTACCTTTTAAGACAGTCGTGGCAGCCATGGCTTGAAGAAAGGAGCCACCAAAGGGACAAACGGGCACCATTCTAGCAATTTTCTTATTTGAGCAAGAAAAATAAATGTTCTTCCTGCATACCAGCCACACGTTGAGTCCTGATTCTTTGAAAACCAGAATCGCTCTTTTCCATTCCTGAGCGCATGCTGGGAGGGCATGTGGCAGGGTGGAGGAAGCGCACTACCCTGTGTGACAGCCCTTGTCGGGAAGGGGTGCCTGCCTGTGAACCCTGTGGTGGGTACAAATACGTCACTCCTCCAGTGTTCCCTCCCATGGGCCAACTGAAAAACTACCAGTGGAAAGTTACCGTTTTCTGTCTGTTTGGGGTGCTCCTTCCTGATGTGGGACTCACAGACCCTGAGGTGTCCAGTTCATCAGCAGAGGACCAGGAAGACAAATCCTATGTGGGAGAAAGAGTCTTTTAACAACTTCGTCTCCCAGCCCCACGGGGGCTCTGTGTTGCACCATGCTGCTTCCCACTCCAACTCCATCCACCCCCGGTGTCTCCACCAAAAAAATCAAACCACTCCTTGGGAAAGATGGAATCAGACAGCTACAAGAAGAACAGGGCCAAATTCTTCTAGTGTGTTGGGATTTCCTAGCTGTCTGTTTGGCCCTTCTGAAAAATATAGCTCTGATTTTGTTATTGCTATGTTTCACTTAGAGCTTTATTATTTCTTGGAGACATGGATGTGAATGAGTTGATAATGGCTTGGGAGGGGAAGAAGTCTTCCGTGGAGCCTGCTGGTCCCTCAGGCCGAAGAGAAATCAACATATTCCAGTTAGAAAAAAGGGCATCCAGCAGTCTGCCTTTTAGCATTAGAGAGACTTCATTATTTTTGGCACTGCTGCTATTCAGAGCGGATTGTTCTTTTGCATGCTTACAGCAGGGCAAAGTGTGTGTGTTCATGACAGGATATCACAACAGAAAGGCTGAAACCTTACCAAGTGTCGCCATACCTGCAAATGCATTTCTCAAAACCAATAATACCACAATGCAGTCAATTTTAGAAAAAAATATAAAAAATTAAATGAGCAGAGGTTCATTTTTTACGTTTTTTTACTGTACACATAATGGAGAAGTCATGCCTTAGAGGGATTAAATACAAAACTCAGATATAACAATTGGTTTTCTCTACCATGGCTGTGTAACTGAAATGTGTAAATTCTTAAACGGGTGAAAAAAATGCCACAGCAGTTGTGGTAACAGCATTAGTAACAATGACAAGAGAGCTTTTGGATTTAACAGAATCAAACAGTGTCCTATTATAAAAGTTTATGTGGCTGCTTTTTTTTTTTTTTTATTTTGAGATAGGACTTGTAAGAGCTGTGACTGAGAGGAGACACTCCATTCTGACAAGCACTATATTCAAAATCTTTCTAAAATGCATGAAGATGATGCTTCTTTGGTTTCCAGTAAGGAATGCTACACGATGATGTCTGTTCAGAGCTTACCTGCTGACTACTTGACACGTCTAATAACTTCTCCAGTTCCTTGATATGACGACTGACCTCCTTCAAGAGAAGTTTGAGCCGATTTCCAATAACATGGACTTTTTCTTTGGCTTCTAAACAGTCTGCTCCTTCAGCATTCACCAGCAGTTGGCAAGACATGTCTTGCAATGAGGCTACTCTGAGCTGGGATTCCAACAGCTCATGCCTTATTTGCTATGCATACCAAAATAAATAATGTTTCTCAGCATTTTTGTAATTGGCAAAAGTTCCAAAAGTGCAGAATGAGATCACCTTCACTTGGTGGGAAATTATACCTGAGCACCAAATGTGGAGCTCACACACTAAAGGATACAACAGCCCACGGCCTCAGTTCTAATCCTGCCTTTGCCAAAAATATTCTATAAGACCCCTCACCCTTTCTGATCTCAGTTTGATGTGATGCCTGGTCCACAGTATTACTGGAAGGTTCAAATTGGTTAACGTATATATGAAAGTACTTAGAATATAGATTAGTATGCAAGTGAGATATAAGATAGTCTTTTAAACAGAAAAGTACAACATTAAGTATAGCAAAACAGAAGTATGTCCAGGTATCCTCTGATATCTAGCCAAGATTTTTTAAAAAAAAGGGTCATTCATCATTCACAGCTTAATGCCAGAGGTCAAAGTGAAGTAAAATGCAGTTCTGTAGCTATTTCCTCCAGATTTCTAAGACTATTATGGTACTGAATTAAAAGGTACCAATTCTGTAGTTTAGGCGAGTGTTAAATGTTAAAGCATAACATTTTAAAAATACAGAAAGCTACAAAGTGCACAGCATTTTCTTCTAATGGAACTCAAATATGCTTCCTTATCTTCTATAAAATCACTTAAATACACTGTACATTATATTGTCCAAAGATCCTTGTATAAGAGTCAACCAGTTAATTTCCTTTTGTATTTGGTGCTAGAAGAAGTTTCTCCTTCCTCAAGAACTGGTATGTTTTTTTGTTGACAGATAATGAAAGTAAGTTTACTCATTGTTTCCCATTTTGTTTTAGCTTTCAGAAGATTTGACGCTAAAGTTCATGTTTAATTTGGTACATTTAATTCCTCTTAAAAAGACTTGGCTGTGCATGGTGGCTCACGCCTGTAATCCCAGCACTTAGGGAGGCTGAGGCGGGCAGATCACCTGAGGCCAGGAGTTTGAACCAGCCTGACCAACATGGTGAAACCCTGTCTCTACTAAAAATACAAAGGATGAGTGAGGAGTGGTGGCACACACCTGCAGTCCCAGCTGCTCGGGAGGCTGAGGCAGGAGAATTGCTCCAACCCTGGAGATGGGTGTTCCAGTGAGCTGAGATCGCACCACTGCACTCCACCCTGAATGCCAGAGTGAGACTTCATCTCAACAACAACAACAACAAAAACAAACCAACAAATGAAAGACTTCATTGTCTCATTCTATTCTAATACTTTAATGGCCTTTTACTATAAGCCACCAAATATATTTCCTGGGCCACAGATGTGACATAAAGTTTAAATCAAGCTGCCCTAATAAACAACACAAGCTAATTAAGACTCTTTGAGGATACTAAGATTTTTACAATTGAGCAATGACTTTAGAACCAGATTCTAAAGCTAGCAGATATCATCTTCCATGCACGTTTGCTTTCAAAGATTGGAAACCACAGGGAGTATAAAAAGTGTAAAATAGAGACTATAATGCAAAAGGTTAAAAAAGACACAACACTTATATTCATTCTCTGTAAATGAAATGCAACCCTGCTAAAAAAAACAAACAAAAAAAAAAAAAAAAAAAAAAACTAGAGGCTGCCATAGTTCACACTTCTTACCATAAGCTGTTTGTGATGGTCCTGAAGTACCTCTGCATCAAGGCTAGGATCAATAGGGACAATTTCATTTTTCCTTCTGTCGATGTTCTCCAGCATAAGAAGCAAACCATGGCTCATTTCATGGAAACCCTACAGAAAACAGCCTTAAGTAACTGTAGATCATATATTTTTCTTTTTCTCACAACTTAAATGTCTTTCCCACAATTAGCAAACATAGGTTGATTTTAAGAACATTCATGCAACTCCTTTCTGAGGAAAGCACTGGTGCTGTTGTAATGACCTGATTGTGAGTTCATATTCTTACCAAAAGCATCTAACTTATTACTTAGAGGAAAATTTAGACAAAAGAAAAATTGGCATCAAAATACTTAATTTCTGAAAAAAGAGTAACGCTATTACACAGTTTAGAAGGAAGCATCTCTGCTGCCCTCTCTTCTCTGTGTATTCAAATCTTTCCGTCTTTTAAGGCTTACCTTGGCTGAATTTCATATCCCCTTCATTCACTCATTTAGACACTCATTCATTCATCCATTTATTTATTCAACATACATTTACTAAAGATCTCCTAAATAAAAGGCACTGTACTAGGAATGAGTGCAGAGGTGAAACAGTTTAGGTAGCTGCTTTCAAGGAACTATTAGTCTTGTGGCACGTATAAACCTGGAGAGCATGTTTCAAATCCTTCCAAGGCTTTCCATCGTGCTTAGAATATGATCCAATCTCCTGGCCTGGACCTACAAAGCCATCTGAGGACCTACAACCTCCTCAGTCTTCCTTATCACTCCCTGGCTCGGTTCACTGACTACATTCTGGTCACAGTGGCCTTTTTTCTGTTCCTAAAGACACTAAGTCCTTTCCTGCTTCTGGGACTTCCCATTTGTTACATCACCTTCATAGCAACGCCCTTCCAATGTTAGCTCAAAGAGCCAACTAAATTCCCTGACTACCCTCTCAAAGTGGCTTTTCTCAGTTACTTTTATCATCTGCGTCTGTTAGTATCTTGTTTAATTATTTACTTGCATTTAATTGATCTTGTCCTCCCCAAGAAAAGCAGAGGCCATGCTGTTTCCAACGGTTTAGCACCACATCTGTCACACAGTGAACACCCAACAAGAAATTATAATATGAAGGGATGGATAAATATTTGTAATGCTCACTTTGATGTTCAAGAAAGATCTGTCTACTTGCCCAGTAAATATCTGTTGAATAAATAAAGGAAATAAGTGAATGAGTCATAGAAGAAACGTTGGGACTGAGATAAACATGAGGAATAGTCTCTTCTCATCTAGACAGAAGATAGGATCTGGAGATTTTGAATATGGTCACATGTAGAAATGCTCAAGTAAAATGAAAAGATTGGGCACAAGATTACGTCACTGAAATACTGATTTTGGGGGGCAACTGCATCCCTCTGGAAACAATGACACATCGAGTCACACACTCAGCTAAATTGCTAGTGTCTGATTCTGAGTCACCTCCTGCCCAAAGCTCTACGGACCTGGCACTGCATCAGTGCATTCTGCAGCAGGATCCGCCACTCCTCCAGCAGGGAGCACACTCGGTCCCAGCGCCCATTCATCTGTGACAGGCGATCCTGCAGGTCCTGGCTCTCCTTGCTGTCAGCCTGGGTGAACTCGGGGCTGCAGAGATTGATGGAGAGGATGATGGCTTTGCGGTGGTCCACAGCCTTCTGGAGCTCCTGAAAAGAACAAAAAGGACAATCAAACAAGGACAATAATGACAAAGATATTTTCCCTTGAAAACGTTTCACCCAAATGAAAAGATCCATTAATTAAAACTGGCCTTAGCAGGATGGCTAGGTGAAAGACAGTGGGTGCACACCAGTGAGGACTGCACGGCAGTTGGAAGAAATGAATTAGACGAGTATTTAACAACATGGATGAATTTTAAGAAAACAGGGTGTAGAGTGAAAACATCAGAAACCGAACGTTACACAGAACACAACAGCCTCAATACGTGTACACACACAAATCCATATTTTTAAAGAATAGTTCTGAACAAAGAATGCCTGCTAACTATTTCAGAATAGCTACCATTTTGAAAATAAAATAGGAACATACAGTTTAGCCAGGCTAGCGGGTGCAGGGAGGAGGAATAAAGAGAAGAGGAGCTTTGCAGGAAACAACAATACCCCTGGGCAGTGGCCTCACTGAGGAGCATGACTGATTGCACACTCTGTACAGAGGTTCAACCACAACAAAACTCAAATTTGTGGGTATAAGAATGAAGCAAAAAAAAAAAAAAAAAAAAACAGATTCCAGGGCCCTGGGCTCCAGATATCCTGAATCTGCAGGCTCAGTGGGCCACAGGCCGAGAATACTGCCTATGTCACAGGCGACACCGAAGTGAAATGTAGGGAGAATGAATTGGGTGTTTCATAAGGTAACCAGTTAGGTTTGATTTCACAACAGCCAGGTGACTGATTTTTGGCTTTGCGCATTTCCAGAACATCCGGTGCTCAATTCCAAGAACTTGAGCACGGGAGTCTGTACTAGTAGTTGAGTATCGGGGTACTGTTTAAAATCCCCCAATCCAGTTAGGGTGAGAGATCCTGGAAGTCACAATGACCTAGGCTGCATTTTAAAATCATTTCTCGCTGGTCCTGCTATGTCCCCAATGTGTCTTGATTTTTCACTTCCTAATATGTTCTTAACATACTGTAGAATAGATTCAACCACACAGACAACATGGGATGAAGAGACACTGTGGAAAATACTTAATTATTCCACAGATTTATTCTGAGGAAACATTGACAGGAAGGATCAGGAGAAGGCACAAAGGAAGGTGTTTTTTTCTTGTTAGGCAGGATCACTTTCAAGATCTTTTTTCCCTACTCAAATCTCTCTGGGGTCTCAGACCCTGGCCAGCATTTGCTTCATCAACTCTTCATGGAATCTAGTTCTAATGCAACACTGCCTTACTAGAGTAATTTGGGGACTCTAGAGAAAAATGCATTTCGTAACGCAGATATTGTAAATCTCTCATGTGGTACTTTGTCCTGAAATTCATGGGGTCGTGTAGAGGCCTTTCTACAAAGATGCACCTTTTGGATTACCTGGGGGAAGATTTATTTCTCTTGTTTGAAGTTTTCTATGTTTGAAAATTAAACTGAGCTGGGTGTGGTGGCTCATGCCTGTAATCCCAGCAATTTGGGAGGCCAAGGCCAGCAGATCACCTGAGGTCAGGAGTTCGAGACCAGCCTGGCCAACACAGCAAAACCCTGTCTCTACTAAAAATACAAAAAATAGCTAGGCATGGTGGTGCATTCCTGTAGTCTCAGCTACTCAGGAGGCTGAGGCAGGAGAATCGCTTGAACCCGGGAGACAGGTTACAATGAACCAAGATCACACCACTGCACTCCAACCTGGGTAATAGAGTGAGACTTGGTCTCAAAAAAAAAAAAAAAAAAAAAATTAAAACAAAATCACACAATCACTAAAAGCAAGCCACAAAAACATCAAACCAAAATAAAAGGCATATATTAAAACCACAGAAACACAAAAGCAGCACACACTTCATTCCTTATCCCGATCCCAGAGAGCCTGGGTAGCTACATTTTGAGAAGAAGCACATTTTAATGCTGTCCAAACAGGAAAAAACAAGTACTGATGGGTTTTAAAAAGAAACTGAGCTCTCAGTTCATCAGATGCTCACAATAGTCTCCACATATTAATGCATTTTGGTAGCTGGGTTAAGGAGGATTTTAAGATCTAGAGCTGAAGTTAAGTAAGTGAAGTTATCTTGTGCACTATATCCATGTGGGCCAAACCAAAATCAAATGCAAATGCCAGGTGTTTTACCGCAATTACTCTAGAGTTTTATTTATTACAGCAAAAATTGCTTCTACTACTACTGTAATCAATTTCAGAAGTTTCATTACTTGAGGTCAGATAATTTCATTATGTCCCCCACAAATTCATGCAGATACAATTTTGGAGAAGATTTATCTCCAACTCTAGGTATAGACCTGCAGCACCCGGGTCATTCTGTATTTCCATTAAAAAGAGTTCTCATAGGTCCTAGGGGTACCTGGATGCCCCATGAAACTTTAATTAGACATTTCTTAAAATACCAGTTTTTAGATCGTGCGTGATTATTTACATGGTGGATAGTTCTACAACGTGGTCCATTTTCTGCCTTTGAAAACCATCTTTGGAACACAGGGATTTGGGCTGGCTGGATGTGAGGAGAGCATTCTCACTCATTTTTGTTAGATCCCTTTTCTGCTGCTGTGTAAGAGCAGCTCGAGCTAGAGGTGCCGTCTGCACTGTCATTCATGCAGTGACACTGTTTGTCTGCTGTGGGAAAGGCAAGGGGAGCTACCTTGAGCTTTTTGATCTGGAGCTCGATGGTCTGGATGTCAGTGCTGAGCTCCAGATGCTGGAGATGCTCCAGCTCCTCCTCCGTGTCCCCCAGCCAGGCCCAGATGCTGTTCAAGTCCGAGTTAAACTGTTGCCACTTCTGGAGGTTCTGCTTCATCCTCAACTCCTTGCTCAGTGCCTGGGCCTGGAGAAGCTCCCATCGGTCAATCACACCTGGCAAGACATCCAGAGAATAGTGAGATTCTTTTCCTCCACATGTGACGTTTGTGAAATGCTTTAAACACAGGTTGGCAGCTAACTTTAAATAGCAACAGAAAGAAAAGTAATTGCACTGGGCATTTTTGTTGTTGTCTGGAAATAACAGTTACATGGGTACAATGGCTGTGTTTTTTCTATTTGTGTTTCTAATAATAATGAAGCAAAAAAGTTAGCTACATGGGAGTTAACACTGTAAAGAGCTTTACAAAGTAATAAGCAGTCATGTGCATGAAGTGTCATTCAATTCCTGGATCCCTTCTAGAATAGGGCTCTGAGCAAACGCACATAAAATGCCTGATGAGATATGTGAGAGACAGGGCATTAAAATAATTGGAACATGAGAGGCGGGGTGGCAGTGAGTGCCTGTAATCCCAGCTCCTCGAGGGGAGGCGGGAGGATTACTTGAGCTCAGGAGTTGGAGTCAAGCCTGGGCAACATAGTGACACCTCATATCAATATTAAAAAAATAATAATAAGGTGTGGTGGCGTGGTGGCTCATGCCTGTAATTCCAGCATTGTGGGAAGCCGAGGCAGTGGATCATGAGGTCAGGAGTTCGAGACCATCCTGGCCAATATGGTGAAACTCTGTCTCTACTAAAAATACAAAAAAAATTAGCCCGGTGTGGTGCTGCATACCCATCATCCCAGCTACTCAGAAGGCTGAGGCAGGAGAATTGTTTGAATGCAGAAGACAGAGGTTGCAGTGAGCCAAGATTGTGCCACTGCACTCCAGCCTGCTGACAGAGCAAGGCTCTGTCTCACATAATAATAATAACAATAAATGAAACACGGACAAAACAACCATGATGGCATGCATCATTCCCCTCACTGTCAAAGGAGACTGTTATAAATAAGTTGGAAGGAAGTTCTTAGGACAGAATGGTGTAGAAGGCCATGCAGCCTCAGTGGAACTTGGCTGTTCACGAAGTGCTTCTGGATCTTCTATTTCATTCACTGTTTCTTGAACCGAGCGCTATGCACTCACCAGCCATTTGGGTTTCGGTACTATGCAGGTTCACAAAGCCAGGAAGGCTCTCCTCTTCCTCCTTCAGCTTGTGCTCCAGTCTCTTCACCGAGTCTATACTGCCACTGCATTCGCCCAGCAGTTTCATCTGTTCAGACATAAACAACCAGCCCCTGTCACCCAAATCTTCATGAGTGCAAAAGATTCTGGGGAAAAATATCTTAGTAGTTTCTCAGCAAGTGAAGTGTCTGTGTTTGGGTCCTCTGTGTCACCCTGCTAAAAATAAGATGGCCAAGTGGGCTCAGGCCTGTGATCCCAGCACAGGAAGACTGTTTGAACTCAGGAGTTTGAGTCCAGCCTGGGGAACATGGCAAAACCCTATCTCTACATAAAATACAAAAAATAGCTGGGCATGGTGATGTACATCTGTAGTCTCAGCTACCTGGGAGGCTGAGGTGGATCATCTCAGTCCAGGGGATCGAGGCTGCAGCGAGCCATGATTGTACTGCTGCACTCCGGCCTCTCTGACAGTGAGGTTCAGTCTCAAAAAAATAAAAAAGAAAAAACAAACAAAGTTAGGCTGGGCACAGTGGCTCTCGCTTCTAATCCCAGCACTTTGGGGGTCAAGGTGGGAAGATCACTTGAGCCTAGGAGTTCGTGACCAGCCTGGGCAACATAGCGAGACCCCGTCTCTATAAAATATTTAAAAAATTAGCCAGGCATGGTGGTGAGCACCTGTAGTCCCAGCTGTTCAGGGTGTTAAGGTGAGAAGGTTGCTTGAGTCCAGGAATTCAGCTGCACGCAGTGAGCAAAGATCCTGACACCGCACTAGAGCCTGGGTGAC
This sequence comes from Sapajus apella, assembly GCF_009761245.1. Classification (NCBI taxonomy): domain Eukaryota; kingdom Metazoa; phylum Chordata; class Mammalia; order Primates; family Cebidae; genus Sapajus; species Sapajus apella. Next base: position 5,075,182 of record NW_022437045.1, on the reverse strand, counting down.
AGAGTATGAGACCATGTGTCTTAAAAAAAAAACTTAAATAAACAAAGTTCAAAAACATGCCTTTTAAACTGGTGATACATTCACATACAAAAAGCAACGCCTTAAAAATAGACTTTGCATACATGACTTTGCATGAGAAGTCCTTGAAATTTCTTTAAGATTCATGAATCAAAACAGATTAAACCAATCTGCGATTTAAAACTCAGAGCCCTCAGCTGGCAATGCAGTATATAATTTTTGGCAAGCTGCTCCCTCTTTCTCTTTCTTAAATTGAAATGTGGGAATGATAATGTTACCACAAGTCTCACGGGAACTTTCTTGCATTAAAAAATTAAAATACTTAAAATTATAGAGCACTAGCAAAGCCAGCTGTTTTATTTAAAAATGGAAGCAATGTTTATTAGGTATCAGGGGACTGCATTCTAAAGTCAAAGAAAAGCTTCCCAATTCATTTTTAATATCACATACAGTATTTAAAGATTAAAAGAACAAATCGTTTCAAGATATTCCTGCTGTACTTACCATAAAGCCTTTAAGAAATCACAATGCCATTAAGTTACTTTGATTACTTTTGGCTGAGGTTAAGTGTAATCCCAGCGATGTCAGCAGGATTATCATAAAACTATATCATATGTATTTTTAAGAAGTAGTTTCACTGTAATACAAGTTGGTGTAATAGGCCAAACTGAATAGGAAACAAACTCATGACTGACCCCTGTTATGGTGAGGATAACGAAATCAACATACGTAGCTAGAACAGTTCTCTTCCCTAATTTTAAAAAGTAGAACAGGTGAGTTGTGACTAGCTTTGGAGAAATTCATTTTTCTTTTTTTATACTAAGAAGTCTTTTGGATGTGAAGAAGACATGAGGCAGGGAAGAGACTGGCTTTAAAATTCTCCTCCTTAAGTATGTGTAGGAAAACAGGTAGTTGTCTGAGAAAAATTATCGGGTCAGTAACTCGAGTAGGGCAAATCACGCTCTGATAGACTTTATCATATATAGCTAATAGCTGCATAGCTGGAACTGGTAGTATAGCCAATGCCTTGCTCTCTTTTCCCCAACTCCCTCTTGTTAGAACTGAGCATACTAAAAAACAGAAGAGAAAAACATCCCCAAGGTCATTCACAAAAAAACTGCATGTTAGTAATCTATTAGCTAAAATCTGCTGCTCCAAGGATAACCTTGGTCCAAAAATTATTAGTTGAATTTGGAGAAATGCCTAATGACTCTTGGGAGCCAAAGTATTTTGTTGCTGTCCATGAAAAGGATCTCCCTCAGTGCTCAGTGTAAAGGAACAGGTTTGTCATTACAATAGGTTTGTGGCCCTAAACCCAGACACGTTCTGCTCAAATGGTAACTTAAACAGGGCTTGGCTTTGCACATCCACATTCATGAGTTCAAGGGCAGCATGGTATTCAGAGTCTACCTAAAGCCCTTGTGCTGCAGACAAACTGTTCTTTGTCACAGAACTGTGGTTTCCTACAGGTCAGGATCAGGATGGCCAGGATACTTACGTAGCCTTTGTAGCTGGTGTCTAGCTCCGGCCCCGTGGGAGTTTTGCTGCGAATGATATTTTCGGTTTGCTGTATCTGAAAGCGGCTCTCATCCAGGGCTCTGCCCAGCTGTCGGATCTGTGACTCTAGGGCACTGTGGTCCCCTGCGGTAGCAACCATAAGAATCTTTACCAGACAAACTATTGGACTTATTCAAAGCTCGATCTTCAAGGAGAAGTTTCAGAAATGGTTTTCAGTTACAGCAGCATAGAAACTGCAGGTGTGGGTAACTACAAAGCAAATTTAGTACCATCGTGCTGGTGGGTTAGACATTAAAATGGCCAAACTGATGAAGGTGTTTGAGAGCCCTAGCAGCTTGGACATTGCAAAACAACTCTCCAGTCAGTTTTGAATAGCTTCGGGCACCTGTCCCTCTTCCAGCTGAATCCCTCATCGTCTGAATGTTGCCAAAGTGAAAGGCCTTTCTAAAAATCTGCAATGGTGTCTGCTGCTTCTCAGCAAGGAAAAAGCTGTTTTTTTCTCATGTTCTTTCTGCTGTCACTTAATGAGCAGGGGAAGATCCTCCTTCTGAGTTTTCTTTGTGCACCTCAGGGGAAGACAGTGTCATGGAAGGCTTGCTTTCAGTGTCGTTGCTGCCTCATTTACTTAAGGGATAAATTCATTCATTAAGAAAAAAGTGCCTCAGAATAGATATATATGGAGATATCAAACTAGCAACAACTTGCTTTTATCTAAGATCTAAAACAAAACCAGGAGAAAGCTAAGATTCTAGCATTTCCGTCTAGGCAGGTTCTTATAGCCTAGAATTCTGGCTCATTCTCCTCTCAGAATTGTAACATTTCTTTGTAAAATTATAGTTGTGTGTGTGTGTATAACAAAGTCTAAACTACACAAGAACATTTGATCACCAGAGTGAAGCTAGCATGGGCTGAAAGCAGAAAAAATATTAGTAAGCCTTATTAAGGTTATTGATTTCTAAAAAAGGCCTTCTAAATACACCCAGGAGAGGTCTCACTGAGAACCACTCTCTCAGTAATGTTACTTTGCTTTCTGTCTTTTCACTTTTTTTCAAAACTGAAGTGTAAACTAGTAACTCCATGATTCAGTATCACATGACTGCGTTCAAGCTCTATTCTCCATCCCACATTACTGATCCTCAACTCCTGAACTACAGTTTGTCTAACACAACATTAAGAAAAACTGGTTCCATTTTTCTTACTTGAATTCTTCTTGTTTCAGGAAAAGTTCTGTCTTTACAGGAAAATCTATGGCTCAAGATACCGTGGAATACATTTTTCATTTCAAATTATTTTATAAGACTTTTGAAATTAAAATTACACATTCTTTTTGAGCTGAAATCTGATCTCACCCCTTGTCTCATATGGGATTCCTGAGATGAGGAGGATGAAGTGGTGGATGTGGCCAAGGTCACTCATGCAGGCTGGCAGATTTGGGACCAGAGTCTGCACCCTGACTCTCTAGCCACAGTAGGTCTACGTGCAGTGAAGCCCAAGTTACCACACCACGTAGAATACTACGGCACAGAGGCTGATGACTGGGGTTTCCTTCTCATATTTTCTGCAGTTAATGGGCATGAGAGGTCTATACTTAATGAGACCAATTACCATTTAACAACTTGAAAAGCTATTTTGTTCCACTTGATTAGTGAAATCTTATTCTTGGTGTGGATTTAACCAGTCATTTATTCTAGTACAGCAGTAAGAGAGGAAGGCTGTGTCTTAACATGCTAGAGCCACAAAGCCGTGAGAGATACAGCAGATGTGCTAAGAGAGGAGGCTTGTTATACGGGGAGGGAGGGAGGCTGGCTCCGGCTTGTCGTGCCTACCAGAGGTATTTTTGATTGCATTTTCTGTGAGTTTTACATAGGCCTCGGGGCTTTCAGGGATCATTACATCTGCAAAAAAAGCACAGTCTAAGTTGACAGCTAAGTTCTGGAAACCTTGATTCCCTTGTGCAGGAAAATAACTTTCCTAGGGGGAAGAAAGGAAGTCAGTTATTCTAGACACAGAGCTCCTGGGCACCCAGAGGAGAGTGTGTGCAGACTCACCAATGGCTTCCTGAAGTGAATCGTAAGAACTCACAGTGAAAGTGTTTTTATGAGCCAGGCACTGGTTGAAGCACAAATTTACCACACAGAAACCTTACAGGGTAGCTGGGAGTGTTATTCCCATTTTATAGATGAGAAAACTGAGGCCCAGGGCAATTAAGTTCCTTATCCAACTTTAAACAGAAAGTACACAGCAGAACTGAGATTTCAGCCCAGACAGTCAGACTCTAGAGCAGAGCTGTCCCATATGTTTCTATGTGAACTATATATGTAATTTTAAAGATTTCATAGCTACATTATAAATGTAAAAAGAGCTGGGTGCGGTGGCTCACACCTGTAATCCCCGCACTTTGGGAGTCCAAGGCAGGCGGATCACCTGAGGTTGGGAGTTTGAGACCAACCTGACCAATACGGAGAAACCCCATCTCTACTAAAAACACAAAAATTAGCTGGGTGTGGTGGCATGCGTCTGTAGTTCCAGCTACTCAGGAGGCTGAGGCAGGAGAATCACTTGAATCTGGGAGGTTGCAGTGAGCCAAGATTGCTCCATTGCACTCCAGCCTGGGCAACAAGAACGAAACTCCATCTCAAAAAACAAAAACAAAAACATAAAAAGAAATATACAAAATTCATTTTAACACTATATTTTAGTGTTAAAAATAGTGTTTAGTGTTAAAGATAGAGATGGTAACATGTAATCAACATAATTATTATAAATGTTTTATTTTCTTTCTTTGTACTAAGTCTCTGAAATTCACAGAAGTGTGTTTTCCATGTGCAATCCATCTCAATTCGCCCAGTCCTGTCTCAGTGCTCAAGAGTCCCAACTGGCCAGTGGCTAGTTTTGGATGGCTCTGCTTCAGATGCCATATGCCTGACTAATAGGTCCTACTGTAAAAACAAAATAGAAATGAGATAAATTATTTTCTTTTTAGGACAGTGTCATCCCTTGGGAATCTGATGTGAACCATCAGAACCAAACAGAAATCCCCCAGATGTCCTTTTAGAGAATGTATGAGATGCATTTCCAAGTGCCATAAATCAGCCTCCAACTATTTATTCTATTTTTATTTACCTTCCTTGCAGTGTTCCTGTTTCTCTGTCCATCCCTTCACTGCATGTGTGGCTTGGGTGGTGGTCTTTCTTGTTTCCCTTTTCCATATTCTTCCTGTGTGAGCCCCTCCATTCACTCCACGACCATGACCATTTACATGTGGATAACTACCTAATCTGCATTTCCGGCTTCTGCACTTCACACCTGCGCATCTATGACTGGACTTTTGTGTGTGGATATTCTGCAGGTATCTCAAGATCAGGATGCACACAAGCAACCTCATCCCCTCCCTGCTCTCACAGCTCCACCTCCCTTGCCCAGAAACACCCACAGTGCTCCTTCCCTTATGTGGTCCTCAGGGGCTAGGACCACCTGCATCTTTCACCAAGTTGCCCAGCCCGGAAAATCGCCTGCATCCCAGTTCAATGGATGAGAGTTATGGAGGAGTCTCCTCTGTGTGATTTCTCACATGTCTGCCATTCTCTCCCTTCCCAGTGCTGCTTCCCTAGTTCAGGCCACCATCCTACCTCTCTCTGAGGTTGTAAAGGTTTCATCTGGACTCCCACCTCCAATATGCCCTCCTCCCTGTGGTATCCAGAAAGATACAATATGAAAATATGCACATCCCTGAGAAGGGAGGATACCATCACCTCCCTCTGCAGATCCTGCTGTGGCTCCACAACCTTCAGGATAGGAGCCAAAGCTCTTTACCACGCTGAACAGGCTGCTTTACAGCCAGGTTCTTCTCCACTTTGTCCATTCCCTGCCTGCCATTCCAGACAAACTGCAGATGTTCAAAAGCACCAGCCAATCACAAAGCAGGGAGGCTTCCTCTCCTTTGTTCCTGTAAGCACTAGTGAGCCACCTGACTGACTGCGATTCACCCTCTGGCCTCAGCTCCCCAGTTTCTTCCCTGAAGCCCCCAAAGCCAGGGCTCCGGCTCTGTTGTCCCTGCTTGTGTGTCCTGCCACCACACTGCCATCTCGGCACCAAACACTTCACGCAGTGGTTTCTCACTTATTTGCCAGTGTCCCACACTAGAGCAGAAGCTCTGGGAGAAGAAGAGGAATTGTGTATCCTCAGGAACTGGCAAAGTGCTCGTCACCTACTACCACAAATCTGTGTGGAATAAATCAATGGCCACACCAAATTTTGCATTTGATAAGCACATTCACATCTAAGAGTTCACTTAGGTACAATTTCCCCACATGGGAGAAGGAAGCAAATGATTCTGGATAGCTGTCATGATTCCAGGGCAATACTAATTTCCTCTGACTTTGCTTTAAGCTGACACACCAGAGATGTTCTTTCCTACCTGATAAGCCAACAGCTCCTCTGAGGTAGAAATCTTTGTCGTCCCGACCATCTTCATCCTCAGAGGGCAGAGCTCTGGACACTGCAGATTCCAGGTCCCGACTGAGGTCATAGTCGTGATCCCACTCCAGGGGGATGGAGTCCACGCTAGCCGGGGTGTCTCGTCCCGACCGCTCGCTCCGGAGGGGCTGAGCGAGTGAGAGGGAGGGGTTGGAGGAAGGCTGCGGAGAAAGCACGCTGTCTGCAGAGCGGTCTTGCCAGTGCAGGTCCGACAGAGCCGCAGAGTCTTCCAGCTCCAGCTCCCTGTCCGACAGGTCGTGCTCATCGTCTGGGAGCTAGAAAGGAAGTCAAGGCAACCCCGTCACTGCAGTGGTCAGGCTAGCTTCTCATCTGGGCCACCTGCCTACCAAGTGGGGACAATTTTTAACTTCTTATGAAAAAATACATTAAGAATCTTCTGATCACAGAACTACATGGGATAGTGCTAGAGTCTGCCTGTCTGGGTTGAAATCTCAGTCCTGCCGTGTACTTCCTGTTTAAGCTTGGATGAGGAACTTAATTCCTCTGGGCCTGAGTTTTCTCATCTATAAAATGGGAATAACACTCCTAGGCACCCCAGAGGGTTTCTGTGTGGTAAAAAATTAAAAAGTCTTATAAATTATTTTACATAAGCCTCAGTTTCATTGTTGGTAAAATGGAATAACGTTAAAACCTACTTCAGATCATTTAGATGAGATTAAAGAAATTTTATAACGAAAGGTAATCTAGTATCATGCCTACCACAGAACAGCTACACAATGGCACAGATTGGAAATAAGATCAAACTACTGAGACCTCAGCTTGTCCTTATGGCCCAGATACAAAACGGATTTGATTGTAGAAGATTCCACATATTCTAATCATAACATCTCTATAGGTAAGATGTGATTATGGCAGCAATTAGGAAAACAGAAGAACAAAAATCCACCTAACCCTAACCTTATCAATTGAGAAGCTGTTCACATTGCTTCATTTCACCTTATTTCTTCTAGAGGCTTCTCTGTCTTCCATAGAAGAGATGAGACAAATGTTCTTCTAAGCTCTTTGTATACATTAACTCATCTTGTGCTCAAAACAATCCTTTCTACAAGGTAGTTACTGCTACTAAACCAGTTTTGCCTTTGAGGAAGCTGAGGCAAGAAAGGTGAAGTGAGTAGCTTGCCCAAGGCCAGGCACGGTGGCTCATACCTGTAATCCCAGCACTTTGGGAGGACAAGGTCTCAAATCACCCGAGATCAGAAATTCGAGACCAGCCTGACCAACATGGTGAAACCCTGTCTCCATTACAAAAAAAAAAAAAAGTAGCTTGTCCAAGATTACAGCGACAATGCAGGACAAAGTTAGGACTTGAACCCAGGTGCTCTTGCTCCAGGATCTGGGCTCTTACCCACTATACAATACAACTCAATGCCACATGATTTATTCTCTTTAGATGGAATGACAACTAAGAAAAAAAAATCGTTACATACAGGCAGGCGGATCAGTTTCTTATGGTATCTTTCCACACGCCCGAAGACCTCCTGGCAGTACCGTCGGAGCTCATCCAGCTCTTCCTCGATAACCGCCGCATCCAGGGGCTCACTCTTTTCTATCAGCTGTTCTCCCTGGGCAATTATCTGCTCAATCTTATTGTGGTTCAACGAAATTTCCTGCTGGAAGGCCTAGGGAGTGCAAAGCTCATGTGATTTTGTTGTTGTTGTTGCTTACATTGATATGAGAATCGTAATATATTTCTCATTAGATTAAAAAAGACATGTAGGGGCTATTTAATTTACCATATACAATCACAAGCCAGGAGGCTATCACCGTCTAAAGTAAAACATACACATTTTAAGCCAGAGCAGGAGTCATAAATAGAAACATTCAAATTACATGACAAGAAAAGCACTTTGGGCTAATGCAATTTACCATCACAGATAGCATGAGTGGAGAATAACAGGAAAAAATATTCAAACTCAATATTAAGTTGATAGCACTGGTTATCCTTGAGGAAAGCAATGGGAATCCACACACTGCCACTGAAATAGATTTGGCATTTTAAAGAAATATTCTGAACATTTTAATTTCAGATGTCCTCATCCTATGTCAAACATGACTAAGAGAAGCCATCTGATGTCACACATTCTTCTCAGGTGGCTGTTTTGTTATTTCAGGACATAGGCAGGGAAAGTTATAATGATTTGAAAAACAAGGAATTCTGGGAGGATTATTTAGACTCATTCTGTGTGTTGCAAAAGATTTAAATCACTGAGGTCATGTTTCAGTGTTTCCCCCCGCCCCCTTTTTTTTGAGATGGAGTCTCGCTCTCGTCACCCAGGCTGGAGTGTAGTGGCATGATCTTGGCTCACCACAACCTCTGCCTCCCAGGTTAAAGCTATTCTCCTGCCTCAGTCTCCTGAGTAGCTGCGATTACAGGTGCCCACCACCACTCCTGGCTAATTTTTGTACTTTTAGTAAAGACGGGGCTTCACCATGTTGGCCAGGCTGGTCTTGAACTCCAGACCTCAGGTAATCCATCCACTTCAGCCTCCCAAAGGGCTGGGATTACAGAGGTGAGCCACTACACCCAACCTCAGTGTTCACTTTTAATTCAATGTGATAATAAACTGGGGAGAAGTTGAATTGTCCAATGGTGAAAAAGACTGCCAGGAGAGAAGGGAGGGTAGTAATAGGTTCCATCATCCTGCCAGGGTCCAAAGAGACAAGATTCAATTAGGGCTTGGCAGAAACTTTCTGTGGAAGGATGCAAATATTGATTTGCCTGTGAGATGACAGCAGAGAGGAAACAGAGGAAAGGGTGAGGCAGAAGAGCAGGGTTTACTGTTTCTTCCGTCCTGAGAATCTATGACTAAGGGCAAGTTCCTTGTTTGATTATAACAGCCCAAAGGTTGTGGGCATCATGACCACTCTTTAAAAAAATCCATCTATCTTGGGAAGAACATTTCATAAGCTGCCTTGGAAAATATTCAACGTGTTAAACATTCTCCCTTTTAGGAAATCCATACATCGAATGTATATCCCTCCTATTCAAATTTCTAGCTAGCCACTGTGTTTGAATTATACAGTGAAAAATAAAAAATGTATTTAAAATTCACTTGGCATCTAAGAATGTAGACTATGAGGAATGGAATCCCGACATAAGAATGTTGTATTGCTTTGCGACACGGAGGCCAAAGGAACCATGTGAAGTTGCTACGAACAAATCAGGAAAGACAAACAAAAACAACAAGGCCAGGCGCGGCTCTCACGCCTGTAATCCCAGAACTTTGGGAGGCCAATGCAGGCGGATCACTTGAGGTCAGGAGTTAGAGACCAGCCTGGCCAACATAGTGAAACTCCATCTCTACTAAAATAAATACAAAAATACAAAACGTCGCTGGGCATGGTTGTGTGCACCTGTAATCCCAGCTACTAAGGAGGCTGAGGTAGAAGAATTGCTTGAACCTGGGAGGCAGAGGTTCAATTGCAGTGAGACAAGGTTGTGCCACTGCACTCCAGCCTAAGCAACAGAGTGAGACTCTCTCTAAAAACAAAACAAAACAAAACAACAACAGCAGAATATCCCTAACAGCCTGGCAAGCAAGTTGATTAAAAATATCAACAACAATATCAATATCAAATAAGATACAGAGCAGTAAGAGATAAGCAACAGTGGTTATCTCTGGGTAACACTCTTTATCTTATTTTTTGTATCTTTTATATTTTCTGAATTTTTTTTGCAGTTCAGAACTAATTTTTCAAAAGAAAAGTTATTTGCTATGTTCTTCACAAAAAGAGCCATAAATCCTTTCCTTTCCATGCTTTCTTCAAATTGATAATTTGAAAAACAATCTATTACCTTGAGTTGCTTTATTTTAGCTTGAACATCACACTCAGAAAAATGTTCAATATTAGTGAGCTGCAGATCCATCTCTGTGAGCCAGACCAGAATGCTGTCCCGTGCAGTCTCAAACTCCTCACGCTGGCCAATAAAATGCTGGAAGGCAAGAGGAAAGTAATAATTATTTTTACTAAAAGTCTCTTTAAACATATGGAGATGGCACAGCGAATTCCAGTGTTCTGTAAAGTCATTTTCTCAGCAAGCAATGAGAAACCTGCTATCCTTTGCCTTCTCACTCCTCTTGTTTCCTACTCCTGCCATCCCAATCTTACAAAATCACTGAGACTGAGTCTCAAGATGGCATTCAAACAGCCCAATCCCATCCTCCGGCCTCTAAATTACAGAGGAGGCACAGCAAAAACCTTGAGTCTGCGCAAGATGGAGGTGACACGCTTCTGCAAGTTGTCCCATCTCTGATTGCCTTCGTGAACCATCTGTTTGAGGCTACAGGCTGAATCGGTGCGGTTTTCTCTGGCCAGGCGGCGGTACTGCTTGTTGATCAGTTCCAGCTGCGTCAGGCACTCGTGGACCTGTCGCTGGAAAGCCTATGGCCACAGAGAAGTCATATCAGTGTGGGAAATCAGCGAAGGACTCTCAGTAGTGGCTCCTGATTGTTTTTATTGTAGTGTCTGGGAGAATGGGAAGTTATACTTCCATGAAGGGAAAGAATGACATGTAATGAGGGTACACTTCCCCTTGTTAAAGCCAAGTAATTTAGTCAGCATAGCTTAAGGAAAGGGAGTGAATCAATAAAAAAAATGTGAAAATGGAGAGTAGTAATAAATACACACACACACACACACACACACAACACACATATACATATACACATAGCTTTTAAAGTAATTAATGTCCTAGAAACAAATATTTCCACAAAGCAAACCACTATAAAAATATACACGTATATGGAAATGTGAATTTGAAATGTTCAAGGTTTCTGGTGTCAATACAGAGAAAAGATATCTACAATGGAACTGTTTATTTGTAAAATATGTACTTTTCTAAAAATCTAGAAATTGCCTCAATTCTGTTGTCCATTAGGAAAATCCTTAAAACTACCTTTGCAAAAGACCTTCAAAAAAAAAAAAAAAACAAAAAAAAAAACAAGCTATTATAAGCTTTTAAGAAATGTAATTTAGTAACCTACAAGTAACTTTATAATTTAAAAAAGTTTGGAACATGCTCTGTTTATTTTTTGTTGTTCCCGTGAGTTATTCAGTTTTTATAAAACATATTAGAGCTAGTGCACCACTCTACACAGTAGCATCTATTTACTTTTGAGGCTATCCCAGGGACAGTTTAGAGATTCTGAAGGTAAAATACTCTTTTCTGCTTTTTCCCTGCAATATAAGAGAGCCCTATAGCATAAGAATCATTTGGCTGAATGCCGTGGCTCACACCTGTAATCCCAGCACTTTGGGAGGCCGAGGCAGGTGGAACACAAGGTCAAGAGATCGAGACCATCCTGGCCGACATGGTGAAACCCTGTATCTACTAAAAAAATAAAAAAATTAGCTGGTTGTGGTGGCGCGTGCCTATAGTCCCAGCTACTTGGGAGGCTGAGGCAGGAGAATTGCTTGATCCCGGGAGGTGGAGGTTGCAGTGAGCTGAGATCGCGCCACTGCACTCCAGCCTGGTGCCTGGTGACAGAGCAAGACTCTGTCTCAAAAAAAAAAAGAATCATTTGGCCAAAATAAAATGAAGCTTTAAAAAAATCATTTGTATGATTTATGACTGATTTTTATCTTGGCATTAGACCAAAAAGAAAATTATAATTAATAAATTGAACTGCACTCATCAAATCCCCAAATTCTGCTTTCCTTGGCTCATCATGCTGTTTACATGCGACCACATCTCTGCCCCTTAAATGGTTTTCCTTCTGAGAGCTGCTTTTAGAGCCTTCATCCTAGGAAATCTCAGCTTCCAGGCTAAAAGCCTTAAGTTATTTCTCCAGCAAAGGGAGTGGTAAGGAAAGTTCAGCTCTGGCCATGACCGGAAGTCACAGTACATGTTTACTCATTGGGGTGAGGATGGAGTACCCCCAGGCAGAAACCTCAATACACCCACATCCATCCCAAATGTTCATGTGATTGAACCAGCTGAAGGCTGCCCACAAGCACAGCTTTGTTTCTGCTGTTTATTTCTGTCTTTTAAGAAAATTAACTACAAAATTTATGCTACATAATAAAATCAATCATTATAGAAGCTAACTACAAGGCTAACTTTTGCTATACAATCTGAGAGTCTAAAATAGCATCAGAGAGAATCTTATATAATCTGCTTTGCAGTGTAAGCCAATTATAAAAGGTTTTAACCTTTATGAAGCTGAGTGTAGGAAGATGCAGTTGAGCAGCTCTTCCACCACATTCATTCACATTGAGATGACCTGGAATCTATTGCAGAGTTTATTGTGTTTTTTACTAGTAGTTTTCTAAGGGAACATCTTTTATATGAATAAAAGTATTGTTTATTCTAATGTAATGGTCTAGTTATATATAAATTCATTCACCATTCAGACATCAGAGGAATTCATTCATTTTACACAGTATGTAAACATTTTTCTAGATTCATATAGCTGTTCATATACAACCCTGAGATTGTAAACTCCATTAAGAATAAAAAGCAAACTTCGTATTTCCCATCATAGGCCTCAGTAAATGGCTGTTACCCGATGTTGCAAGGTAAAAGTGAATGCAGTTAGATTTCATTGGATTTACAGTGTTATTTCTAAACATCTCGAGGAGCTTGGGGCAGAATTAGCAACTGAAAATGGTCAGCATGCGTCTGAACTCTTTGCAGTCAATACATCTGAGTACACAACTGCCTAGCAGTGGGAATTGAAGGGAAAAACATCTTCAAATTTAAAAATGGTCAACTTTGGACTAGGTCAGGTCTTCCATGAAAATGAACAGTGGCTGAGAAGTCGGAGCTTCATTGTATAACAGTGACAGAGTGGACTCAAGATTATGCAAACAAGCAAGGTACTGGAATCAATTATTAGATGATTTCTTTCTTTATGAATATGATTACACTACAGCTATTTTTGTGTTAGTGTAACTGAAAACTTTTGGTGACTCAAGACCAGTACTACTCTTCACTGTGTACTTAGAAATGAATTATAATGAAAATGTTTTAATTCCATTCTAGAGCCAACTCATTTATCAATGACATGTATACACACACACACACACACACACACACACACACACACACACACACACACTGCGATTAGGTAAAGAAAATACAAAAATGTATTTGGAAGATAGATTTTTATAGTATAAAAACGTCATATTTTAATCTTAGAAAAGATGGCTGATTGTGGAATAACTCTGAAATAAAAATTGTGCCAAGATCTTTTGGGAGTAATCATGATTCTTTTCTAATAAATCTCTCTTCATTACTACATTATTTATGCTTCTTGATAATCTTAAAACATAAACCTCTGTTTGCCCCTTCTTTGCCTACTTATGAGGTCATAATAAAGCTGGCTGCAAAGTCGTCACCCAGCAATTTGAACAGATAACGTGTGGGTGAACAGCTAGTTTGGGTCTTGGAACTCCAGCTGCCACCTGGCTACTTTAATAGCAAAATGAGGCTTAAAAATTTGGAATTATAAATCACCTCAAATTTCTTTAGTTCCTCCTTGGCAACTGTATATATCACTCCAGAAGAGCTGGGAAAAGCAGCTGTCCTTTCTGAAATCTTGAGCCAATCTTCAAAACGCGAATAGTCATCCAGAAATTTCTGCCACAATCGCCACGTCTCTTCGATTCTGAGGCAGAAAATGAAAGAACAGATTCTGATTACTGGAGACTGTTTTCACTACGGAACCGGGACTGATGCCTGTGACTGGATTAAAGGTGCCCACAGAAGCAACTGTTGTGCCAAACAATGACCATGCCTCGAGCCAAATTTGACCAGAGAGCAAGAGAGACAACTGTTGGAGCTAAAATAAAACAGCTGTTTTAATTTTTTTAAAACATGTCCTGCAGCTCTGGATTTTGAATTAGTCAAATTGAATATTATAAGCAGATCACATGAGCTGTCTTGGATGTGTGCAAGAAGTTTAGAAAAGCAACAACAGGTTTACAGTGTGCACTCAGGCCATGTGTGACGGAAATCAAAACGTGGTCTGAAAATCCATTTAAGTCCAACATTCAGCTCACACTGACAAAAGTCAATCTGTGACAGCAGGACAGATACCAAGCTTTCAACAGTTTACCGGAGAACATGGCCATGATGATCACCTGGTAATACAGCAAGATTGTCTGCCACCTTCAATTTCAAAGGGTTTCAAGATAAGTGTGTTTTTATTATTTAATTTTTCATGAAAGAATGTTACTGTTTTCACAGCCACACATCCTGTGATGTTATGCTTGTTTGGCAGGCGTGTATTTTTATGTTCCCATATTATATTTAAACTGTGAGGTCAGACATAACTTGGCGCGTTATATTTATATATTACCTTTATATCTACTTATTTTCCCAACTAAATGTAGACAATAGCAAGTTTGGGAAGCCACAGGTGTTTTTGGAAATACCAACAGGAAATAGTGAACAATGGATACTCGGGGTGATTTTTTGTTTCTTTTGGGCCTTTCCCTCTTCCCTCTCTGTTTCAGCATCCCAGCTCACTTCAGTCTCCTTTCCATGGACATAGCACAAATGTTTCTCCACCGCCGGTCCAGGTTTCTCGTGGCCTGCTGGATGGAGTCACACTCAGCATCAGTGGCACAGGCGTCACAGTCATGCAGCAGGACTTCACACAGGTTGAGGACAGATGCCACACCGGTACTATGCTTCTCTATGTCTCTCTGAAGCTCCTGCAGGGGAATGCAACAGGCTTTATCCAACAATTACATGTACACGGATGAGAGAAACTGAAGCAACATGTGTTGATAAATGGCTAGGTTATACCTTGACAAATATTTCATTTCCTTGAATGTATGACATTTATTGAGCCTCATTTATGAAATATAGCAAGCTCAAAGTACGAGAAAATGGGTGTAGAAATATTTTGGCTACGTGAGCAATGCCAAAATATAAACTGAACAAATCTACACTAAGAGCAAGACTAACTTCTTTAATCAATAAGAAATGAATCTTAGCCTGGCGCAGTGGCTCATGCCTGTAATTCCAGCACTTTGGGAGGCCGAGGTGGGCAGATTGCCTGAGGTCAGGAGTTCAAGACAAGTCTGGCCAACATGGTGAAACCCTGTCTCTACTAAAAATACAAAAATTTAGCCAGGTGTGGTGGTGTGCACCTGTAATCCCAGCTACTAGGGAGGCTGAGGCAGGGGAATTGCTTGAACCAGGGAGGTGGAGATTGAAGTGAGCCGAGATTGTGCCACTGCACTTCAGCCTGGGCGACAAAGCAAGACTCTGTTTCTAAATAAATAAATAAATAATCTTGGCTCAGACTCTACTTCACAAATACATCACTTTCATTCCAATCAATCAATGCAATACAGTCATCTCTTAGTATCTGCTGGGGGATTGGTTCCAGGTCTTCCCTTGGATACCAAAACCCATGGATGCTTAAGTCCTTGATACCAAATGTTGTAGTATTTGCATACTTCCTATGCACATTCACCCATACACTTTAAATCATCTTGACATTATTTATAATACCTATTACATGGAAATGCTATGGAAATAGTTGCTATATTATATTGTTTAGAAAATCATGACAAGAATAAAAAGTCTGTATATGTTCAATACAGATGCAATTTTTTTTTCCAAATGCTTTTGATCTACGGTTGGTGTCATCTACCAATGTAGAACCATACATACCGAGGGCCTATATACAGTATATATGCATGTGCTAAGAGCTGGCATTCAAGAATTGGGTTTTATGATCCAAAGATTTGCTTTTTTTTTTTTTTTTTTTTGAGACAAGAGCCTCACTCTGTCACCCAGGCTGGAGTGCACAGGTGTGATCTCAGCTCATTGCAACTTCTGCCTCTTGAGTTCAAGTGATTCTCCTGCCTCAGCCTCCCAAGTAGCGGGAATTACAGGTACCCACCATCATGCCTGGCTCATTTTTGTATTTTTGTAGAAACAGGGTTTCACCATGTTGGCCAGGCTAGTTTTGAACTTCTGACCTCAGGTGATCTGCCCACCACAGCCTTCCAAAGTGTTGGGATTACAGTTGTGAGCCACCATGCCTGGCCGATTTGTATTATTTTTTTAAACAGTTAATTCCACCATCATTAAAAGGTAACATGATTATCAATGGATGAACAAATAAAGAAAATGTGATATATATATACACAATGGAATATTATTTGGTCATAAAAAAGAATGAAATTATGTTGTTTGTAGCAACATGGATGGAACTGGAGGTCATCATGTTAAGTGAAATAAGCTGGGTACAGAAAGACAAATATCATACATTCTCACTTGTATGTGGGAGCTGAAAAAGTTGATTTCATGGAGGTAGGGAGAATGCCAGATAGCAGAGGCTAAGAAGAGTGTTTTGGTGTGATGACATGAGGTTGGTCAATAGATCCAAGCATACAGTTGGAGGGAATAAGTATTAATGTTTGATAGAGTAGAATGACTAGAGTTAACAACAATCTACTGCATATTTCAAATCAGCTACATGAGGGAAACTGTAATGTTCCCAACACATAGAAATAATAAATACCGGAGGTGACGGACACCCCAGATACCCTGACTTGATCATTACCCAGTCTACGCATGTAATAACATATTCTGTGTACCCTGCAAATATGTGAAAATATTATTTAAGGGACTTAGGTGGTGTTGTACTCATTTTATTAATCCCCTTGTTCTTGGTGTATTAACACCCTTTTCAACATAATCCAATGCTTATAACATTATCTACATATTGTTTTTTAAATGGTTTTGAACATTAGTTTTTTTAAAAAATAATTTATTTCTTCTTATTTCTTTTTGAGACAGGGTCTTGCTCTGTCACCCAGGCTGGAGTGCAGGGGGATTACAGCTCAATGCAGCCTCGAACTCCTGGCCTCAAGTGATCCTTCTGTGTTGGCCTTCCCAAGTGTTAGGATTACAGGTGTGAGCCACCACATTCGACCTATTTCTATATTTCTCAGTAATATATAACTTCTCTATTTCTAAGTAACATAGCTATTGCTTGATTTTTCCATTTTAGTAATTACTTTATGAATTCTTCTATAGTAGAGAAGAAATAAACTTCTATATGACTGAACTCTAATGACTGTTATGACTCAAGCTATGGTAATAATCATTGTTCTCATGATTTTGGTTACTTAACATTTTTTGCATTTGAGGAACAAAACATGCCATGGTTTTATTTCTTTTCTTACATAACTCATTTTCCTGGAATTAACAATCCCCCCCCTGTCTCTCAAATTTATAATGCTTGTTTCTATTATCTCTCTTATAGAACTAATAAAACTTCTTCCGGAGTGGTTAAGCCCATCAGATAATCTAGCCCCTCCTGGCTCCTCCTGGAAACATCCCTCCTAGAGCACCCAGAGCCCCTGCTCCCATCTGGACAGGTGCTGGCTTGGCTGCAGTACAGCTGTCATCGGGGACTTCCCTGTACCTTCACTCTGGGAATTCCCTTTTTCTTCCTCCTGAGTTGAATAGCATTTTCTCTATTGCTTTAGTGCATGTAGCGTATGCAGCCTCTGTAGCATAGTAGTATGTAGCAGATATGTACTGTATTTTCCTCTCACTTTCGTGTATGTAGCATACCCTTCATTTGTTTCCTGAAAATGGGTACAGAGGAGGTGAAATATTTTATATTAAATGGCAAGGTATAGAGTTCTAAATTATAAATAATTTTTCTCAGCTTTCTAAAGGCAGAGTCATTGTCTTCCAGCTTCCAGTATTGTTCTAGAGAAGACAGATTTATTACATCCTGGAAACCTTTAAGATCGCCTTATCCCTTGTGTTCTGCAATTTTACAGTGTGTTTTTGTTTGTTTGACATCTTCCTGGGCACTTATGTGGCCCTTATAATCTGTAAATGTATGTTTTTCATTTTGGATATACATATGAATATATATACACACACACACATATGTGTAATGTGTGTACACATGTGTAATCTCCCACAAAGTAAAACAAAAAGATAAAGATATGAAAAACAGGAGATAAATACAGAAATAAACATGATAAAATTAAAAATAATGCAAAAGTTTCAAAATCCAATTCAGTTATTTTGTAAAAGTTCCCTCAAGAAAGAATAAAAATGGAGAGATTATCATAGTAGTAATGTAAAAACATATATATATTTAATAATAAATATATATTATTTAATAATGCATATATATTTTTTACATTAAATTATTTATTTAATAATATATATTATTTAATAATAAATGCATTTTTTTACATTACTACTGTGATAATTTTCTTATCTCCATTTTCTTTACTCTTTTTTGGGGGGACTTTTACAAAACAACTGAATTGGATTTTGAAACTCTTGCATTATTGTTAATTTTATTATGTTTATTTGTATATTTCTCTCCTATTTTTCATATATTTATCTTTTTGTTTTAGTTTGTGGGTGATAGTCTCCACTCTGAAAGCTCTTTTTTAAATAAAGATGGCATCATTTTATGAATGCGAAATCTCTCATTTCTGTGAGTTTGTTTGTTTTGTTTACATTTTCTTCCTCTCTCTACAATGTGTTTCTTCTAATTATTCCTTTCTTTATTTCCGCCTGTTTATTTTGGTCTTTTCTCAATGGCAGAAGCTTTCTTAAGTGGTGGGGATTCTTGCCTACCCATACATATTCAGGAATGAGTCAGCTATAGAAGCTGTGTATGCACCTAAGGTCTGTCAACCAGGAGGCTTCACTGTGGAGAGATAGGCAGAAGTCTGGCCTTTTGCTGGGTTGCTTTGAGTATCACTAATTGAAGGTACTTTTTCTCTTGTCTGATCAGTTCTCCAGAAAGGATGCTCCATTATCCTGGCTAGGGTGTAAGCCTGATTACGGACATAGTGGGAGCCAAGCTGGGGAAGTGGGGTGAGAGCCCTAACATTTGGTACTGAGCCCTTCACATCATCTCCCCATTTTTAACATAGTGACTCTAGCCTCCATGGTGTCCTGATCCCCAAGCTCAATGCCCCTCTGGTTTGCCTTCTCCAGAGAGTAATTATCTGGCCTTCTGCCAGAGTAAAGGAAGCAGAGTTGCCTGGCTGCCTGGGCTTAGGAGGAATCTGCTAGTCTCAGCACACCTTATTCAGATTTTCAAGTAATCTTCCATTTTACAGCTCAGCAGACAAATCAACTTTCAGCTTCATCTGATCTCCACTTTCTGAGCCTTCCTGGAATTCCATGGAATTAATTAGCTTTCTCTACCCTCCATCTATCCACTTTCCATCTTGCAAAATTGTGTTGGATGTCTGTCATCTCTCCCATTTTCTCTCCTGTTCTCTTTGCCACTGTGATTTTAACCTTTTCTCTTTTTACTATCATTTTACTGGAGTTTTAGTAGTAGGTGGGGCTGTAAGTACATATGATCAATTTGCCATATTTAACTATATTGTTGATTTTCATACATTTGCAAAATTACAAGGCTGGCCATTTGCATTTTTAACTCATCACTGTACACATCATTACCATGTTCTCGGGAAGAATCTGGGAAGCTAGATGCCAACCAGGATCCTACAATTCAATCATCAGAATCTCAAACATCAGCACCCATCAGAAAACTTTAATTTCATAAAAACTGAAAAATGTTTTGCTAACAAATTTTTTAAAAGCAATGTAATTTAGTATGTATTTCAAGATAGCAAGAAGAGAAGATTTTGAGTGTTGTCACTACAAAGAAATGATAAATGTTTAAAGTGATGGATATGGTGATCAAATTACCTCATTTTGTTTGATTATTACATTATGCAAATATGCATTGAAACATTACATTGTACCCCACACATACGTACAATTATGTATTCATTAGAAAGAACAATAATTTAATGATAATTTTAATATTTAAAAAACCTCAACACCCCAAACTGCATTTTAACACCTATTACATTGGCTTAAATAGCCTGCAAAATGAAGTAAGTACATAAACTATTTTATAAGATGTTAAAAATAGGACATATTTACATTTTATAGCATGTTAAAGTTAAGCAACTTTGCTGCAATGATCTAAATGTAACGGAGAGGTACATAGAGTATGGACAGAATATTCAAAGCAATCTAAAGGCATGGAGTAAAAATATTTCTAGTGGGGAATTTGCCATGTTTACTACTGCCAACTGCAGGCTGATATACTTAGAATAAATGAGGGGACCCAGCACAGTGGCTCACACCTGTAATCCCAGCACTTTGGGAGGCTGAGGCAGGGGGATCACTTGAGGTCAGGAGTTTGAGACCAGCCTGGCCAGCATGGTGAAGCCCTGTCTCTACTAAAAATATAAAAATCAGCCAGGCATGGTGCTGCATGCCTGACATCCCAACCTCTCAGGAGGCTGAGGCATGAGAATCTCTTGAACCTGGGATGTGGAGATTGCAGTGAGCTGAGATCACACCACTGCATTCCAGCCTGGGTCACAGAGTGAGAGAGCAAAAAAAGAAAAAAAAAAAAAGGATAAACGAGGGAGGGAATGTGAGTTAAAAATTTCTTCTGTATATCTTTTCTAGGATCATCCCTTTTTGTTTGTTGGGTTGTATACGGCCAGTGAGATGTCTATCTTTGCTACACATGTGAAGGTGGAATTACAGTGTGTGATCTGCAGGTCATGCAATCAGTTTTGCAAAACTAAATTTTTCAACTTGAAAAATTCTAAGTATGCCTTGTAATCTTTCCCCAAACACTGTACACAGAAAAAAGTGGGGTGAGGGGGGGCTCCTTTCATTCGTTTCTAAGTGTATGTTAATGGGCTAGGGCTAGTAACTCTCAAATAAGTAAACCAATCTGTTAGCACTGTTTTAGATACATAATTGCAACTCAACCTTACCTACCATCTTAGAAGGCTTCTTGGTAAACTGATGACACTAACTGTACAAGGGCACAAGCATCTCTGTAAGGCTGAACTCTGCAGCGGCATAGAACCTGTCTGCCCCAATCCTCTGTCTAGGCAAAGTACCCTTCCTCACCAGTCCTGCCTAGCTCCCTCCTGGCCTTTCATTGCCAGTCACCATCTCATGCTCCCCCCATCATTCTGGCCAGGAGGACAGATATTCCATGGCTTATTAATTCCATTTCAATTTTAAGTCTTACCTGCTGCTCATTAAGCTTTCTCTGTATTTCTTCTGAGTTACAGGAATCATAGACTATCGGCTTGGCCAGCTCTGACTCGATGTGAGCAAGCCAGGTCCTCAGGATACTCATATTCTTATCAAGCTGCTGTACAGCCACCAGGGTCTCCTTCAGCTTCTTCACCCTGTGGGCAGAAAAGGGGGAACATCCCACTTCAACGAGAAGCCCACTCATGTTTCTCGTGTGTGCTGAGGAGAACACTAGGCCTTACAATCTTTGTAGGCAGAGAGTTAGAAACTTGCGTGGAAGAGGACAAAAACAGAAGAAAAAGGAGGACAGAAATTAGAGCTGAATACGGACAATGGAACAAAGATGCAGAGGAGGCAGGGGTCCAGGGCAGAGGAGCAGAAACAGATAAATTAGTTTTGAACACAGTTTTCTCAGTGTGAGCAGAGCATGATCAGAAGTTTGGGAAGAACACGGGTAATATTTCTCAACTCCATTACTACCTACTTAGAGCAAAAATCAATTACTGAGTCCCTGTAAAGAGCCTGACATGGCTGAGTGTACATAGATTGCTCTAAAGAGAAAGGTCATAGTAATAATAAGCATATGATCAATGATCTATTAGAGCCCTTATTTAAAAATTGCTGTTAGCTTTTGACTGTCTCACCTTTTGGTTCAGGAAATACGGCCACCTAATTGGCACTGCTCATAACAGACGTAAACAGCAGATGAGCAAAATGCTTCAAGCTGCTAGTGTGTGACATTGGCTCAACTGAAGAGGTATCTATCTTTTTGAAAAAATGTCAAGAGCAACATGACTTGTAAGACATTAGGTTTGTGATAGATTTTAAGACAGGGGTCTGCAATAGAATGTTTTCAAAGGTTGACAACTTACACTTAGAGTCATCAGATATTCCCCGGTTTCACACAATCCACAGAGGGTGCTTTCAAACCACAGGTGCCAAATATTAGCCACCACCCCGAGGCAGTTCTGATACGTTTCTCTGCTCAAGACTCAGTGTTCTGAAGAAAATGTCTCATAATCAAAGTATTTTGAACATTTTGATTCATTTTTAGTTGTTTAAAATTGATATCACTTCCGTTTCAATTTCAATAAATCAATGTTTCTCTCTCAAGTGAAAATGTATTTGACAACATGATTGATTTTCCTTTTTGTCAATGTTCCTCAAAACATTGTCATATAAAGGCTTTTAAAGGATTTTCACTATGGTCAGCTATTAATAATATCTATATTTTAATAATTGTAATTAATAATACTTCTTTTTTAATAACATTTTCAGTTTGTAAAAGCACTCTTCAGAGCATTACCTTTCATTGTTTTGAAAAATGTGTATTTAAAAAATTAAGTTCATGTTTCACAATATAGTCTATTGACAGAAAATGCAACTGTGTTGCAATGTTTATCAGGACTTAAAATTCCACTTGAGATAAGGTTTTCCTAATTAAATTTATAAATAAAAATTGTACCGTATCCCCCAGATGCTTCAAGGCATTGGCCTTGAACACTATTTCCAAGAACTTTTACATACAACCCACTCACATTTCTCTCATAGCTAAGGCAAAATTCATCTAGGCATCAGTCAGTGAATGACAGTTTTATTATGGCTACTGGGTACCAAGCTCATGGAGTACATTTGACCAACCACAGCATGGACGTGGAATGTTACATGGCTCTGGCCATATATAGTGCCCCAGACTGAAAGAATAGTGTACCATCAATAAACCCACTGGAACAGGCCTGAAGAATGGCGCATAGCACCAAGAAGTCCGTACTGCTTTTACCTCTGTGGGAATGCCTTCTCAGCCACCTCTTCTACATGACCAGATTCTTGTCTTCAGATTTGGTAGGATCTGAATACTCACTAGGTTTGGGGATGGGGTTTGGTTGCAACCTCGTAACGTTGTTAGGGTTTTACTAGAGGCTGGAGTCCCTGTTTCCTTCCTACCTTATTTTAGCTCCCTGGTATTACTTATGCATGAATTGGTCTCCTCTATGGTAAGTTTCTTGGAAAGCTAGAAATGTGAATTTCCATATCTGGATATTTCCCTTCCCCAGCCATGTTAAATTCAGTGCTTTGCACGAAATTGGGTACTGTTTAAGTGGTTGCTAAACATTAATAATTAATATTCTAAATGAATTGTGTCTATTTAATTAACATGTTTTCATTTTAAAATTTTTATTTGATATTAAATGTGTATTAAGTTTTTCTTTTAGGTTCCACATTTGTCAATGTTCTCTTTGTCAAATAATAAAATTCATTCATTTTCTTGGTTCAAAACTCACTTATAGATATGATCAAAGGATCCAAAGCACAAAAGGATGCAAGTAAACACTGTTCCACAGGCCAATCGACACTAGCAAAATAAATTACAGGATAGCTTTTGTAATACTGAATGAGTTCCAAGTCAGAGCGGTTAGTACGCAGTATGTCAAGGGCATCATGACATGGAAATCTGTGTTCATATAGTCCATTAGGGACAAGTTCCTCTTTCAAACAAATGTGTATATTTAGTAAAGTCAATGGGGGTGAACATTTAGGTGGATCTTTTTCATTTTTAAAAAAGGTTATTTTACTACAAATAGAAAAATACAGTGTGTGCGTGTGTGTGCCTGTGTGTGTGTGCATGTGTGTGCACGCGCGTGCATGCTGGTGGGCAAGCAGATATGAGCCTGCAGGACATGGGTATTAAATGTGCTATTTATTTGCAGGACAAGGATCACTATTTTCTAGGAGAAATGTCCCATATTTTTTTCCATTATTTCTTTAAAGATAATTTTTGGATAAAGCGTCACAATATTTTTATTTATCTATCATTATGAGGAGTCTGAGCAACATTCCTTTTGGTAAACATCCAGGATTATCATTCAAATTAGATACTTGCAGACGTCACATGTCTGGGTAAGTTTAGCAGCTTGATAAATCTGTAAGACCCTGCAGCTTATGGTTCTTTCATAGTCCAGTGTGTATTACAGGCATTTGGCCTTTCTTGAAAAGGATTCTACTATGAAATCCTATTGTCCAGCTTCTTAATGCTGAAACAAGAATATATCTACAAACACACACATATATATATATGTACTTACACATATACGCTTATAAATCTACATATATATTGGATTTATATTTCACTACTTTCCTTCAAAGTAATTTAGGATATCCATAATCCAAAACAAAACAAAAAGTCCAAATTCTAAATATAATAGAAAAAAAATTACCATCATGTAAATGCTATTCATTTGCAGAAATTTGTCTGAGGAATGATACAGTAAAAGGAAAACATTTTTTAAAAATTAAAAATAAAAATTCCTGTCATATTTTTATTCTAACTAAAAAAAAAATGAATGAATCATTTGTATAATGCCCTAAATTACTATTTTAGACATTAATTTGTACGCTTTGCACATATGTTTTATAAGCTTTATATTAGTGACTAAAACTTACTAACAAGCACAAACAAAAGCAACTTTCGCAAACACACAACATTTTCTAGAGCCCTGAAATAATTTTATTTAATGAAGGGAAAGCTTTCAACTACAAAGCTGTGAACCAGCTAAGGCTAAATTTCAGTTTCATCAGAAGCCCATCCGTAAATAGCAGATGATGGACTAACTGGGTCTTTTTCTGGATCGCCTTCCTGTGTCTCAGCCTTTCTATTCTAGCCATACTCCTTGTATGACGCTATGCACCAGAGACAAGTGGAATACCGAGTCATCACAAAGTCCATCAACCTTTTCATCCAGCTCTGCATGCCCAGTAGAGGTACTAGAAAACAAACCAGCAAATAACTCTTGAGAGTCCACATGGCCAGCTATCTCCCAGTGCCAATCATCTTCATGTAACGTTGGCAAAAACAGTTCTGGATGAAAGCCTCCAACATCTATCCTATAAACCCCACGTAACATGAAAGCTATGTACAATGGAAGAAACTCAAGAAGATGCCTGCCTTGTGACATCGCAGTTACAATCTGGGAGATCTGCGTCCACACAGCCGTCCTCTGCCATCCTCAGGGCACGCAGGTCCTCTGCCACCACCATGAAGCTTCCACTTGCAAAAGTTAGACTCTGCAGAGCAAAAGGCTAAATCCTGAGTGGGGATGAAAGTTTCCCCTTGTCTGTGTATAGAAGTATGAAAATGCTCACTCTAGACAAATGTTGTTAGTCTCTGCCCGATAACATGACACTGGGCAGTGACAAGTGGTCATGTTTCTAAATAAAACCTACATTCATTAACATGTGCCAGGCTTGATCTCCTGGAATGTAGGCCACGAGTGTAAGAAGGGGAAAAAGCTCAGTGTAATCTGTAAGGAGGAGGAAGCTACAGGTCTAAAGAAAGGACAGCAAAAACAATGCTGGCTGCAGGCACTCTGCTATTCTGCAGGGACAGTCAACTTTTCTTGCGGGCTGTTTGTTATGCTGGGAAGGCTATTTAAAGAAAACAAATCATCCCATTGCAAACAAACAAAATGTCCACAGGCACAGCAAATGGTAGCAGCAAAAGGAGTAACTTCTTTCTTTTTTGAGTTCAATGTGCCAGCTCGGGTAGCGTATACAAGAGTTTTCGGGATTGTTTGGGAAGGTGAGAAAGTACGTGCTCTTTGAGTAGACTATTTGAGCAGTGGATATTAGAATATTATCCAGTGAGCCCTAAAAGTAACTGAGCAACTTTTGTTGACCTAAAATATTAAAGAAACATTATTCTCCCCTTACATACGCAAAGCTTTTGTCCTTTAAAAAGAATGATGTAAGATGACAAAAATAACATGTTTATTTTAAGACAATTGAAAAAAATACCTATTCATTTGCTTAAGGGGATTTCAGGTAGCTCTTTTTCTTTTGTGAATTTCAAGAATTTTCAAAGTTTCTGCACTAAGCATATGATAATTTAGTAATTTATACTTTTAAAGAAAATAAATCCCCAAATTTTTAATTCCTATAATTTAATAAAAAATGTCTAATGCTGACTGCTTTAAATCCTTTTGGGAATTAAAGACTACACAAAAATAAATATTAAATAAATAACGGATATTTGCTAAGTTCTTTCCAAAAAGGATGACATGATGATATGTAACTAAAATAAAACAAAGCATTTGGTTCTGGTCATGTGAGTTGATTGGTTGATTGTTTTTAAAACAGAACACTAGAGGAAACACATTTCTTTATAAAATAAATATATCTGCCAACCTAGGCAATGAAGTGAAACCTCATCTCTTAAAAAAAAAAAATCAAAAGATTATCCGGACATGGTGGCATGCATCTGTCGTCCCAGGTACTGATGTGGGAGGAAAACTGCTTAAGGCCAGGAAGCTGAGGCTGCAGCGAGCCAAGGCTGTGCTGGTGCACTATAGCCTGGGTGACAGAGCAAGACCCCATCTCAAAAAAAAAAAAAATTAAAGAAAACTGCAGTTTATATATGAAATATATTCTGGAAAACACAGTACTTAAAGATATTGTACTGTGAATTCTTTTATAAAACAATCATTCTTCTTATATTAATATATTATTTTTAGTCATCAGCAATGAAAATATTTACACTTTGATTAAAGAAATATATTGGTTATGATTCCATCACTATAGGTAACTTTGTTTTTTTCTTGTGACTACCATTTTTAAAAACCTGAAATCTTTAAAATATTTTATTGTCATAATTTCCTTAATTTCTTTTCCCTTATTTAGTTTTCCTCATAGAGTTAAAAAATTTGAAATTTTTTCATGCTTATTATTGTTAGCATAATATATTTATTCCAATGAACTAAATATGAGGCAAGGCAAAGCTTTAAAGATACAATTATTGAAATAGCAAAAATGGCAATGTTCATTAATACAGAAAATCCTAGAAAATCATGGTATATTTATACTATGGAATACTCAGCAGGTTTCTAAAAGAATGAGACTGGCATAGATAGTGTTTTATAATATACACGGTCCTTTCCCTTGCATTTTATCATTGGAGATGTGACAGTTAGTTTCATTAACACTTTGAAAACAAGCAACCCGAGGCTCAGAGAAGTTATTCAGTGAGACTTGGGCTACACAGCAGGAACCAGGTGGACTAAACTCAGGCCCGCTGATTAGTTCTGTGCTGTTTCTGTGCTTACTACATCAATGCATTCTTGATCCTTGCCAGGCCCCTTCCGACCTCAACACCCTTAGGTAATATCATCCATGAATTCCAAGAATTACATTTCCTTTGACCTTCAATGCGGGTAGAATACCCTTTAGACTGAAAGTCCTCCTGAGGACAACTGCTAGGAACATCACAAAGCCTTGCTTGCACTACATATGTGTTTTACCTCCTCGGACTTTGAACTCCCTCTGGGATGAGAGCTGACCTTTATTAAGCATAGTCTATGCTTAGTGGTTGATATGGTTTGGCTGTGTCACCACTCAAATCTCATTTTGAATTGTAGCTGCCATAATTCCCACATGTTGTAGAAGGGACCTGATGAGAGATAATTGAATCATGCAGGTTGTTTCCCCCAGATTGTTCTTGTGGTAGTGAATAAATCTCATAAGATCTGATGATTTTGTAAGGGGTTTCTCCTCTCACTTAACTTTCATTCTCTCTTGTCTGCCACCAGGTAAGATGTGCCTTTTGCATTCCACCATGATTGTGAGGCCTCCCCAGCCATGTGGAACTGTGAGTCCATTAAATCTCTTTTTCTTCATAAATTTCCCAGTCTTGAGTATATCTTTATCAGCAGCTTGAAAATGGACTACTACAGTGGTTTACAGATCCTATCGCATGTAATACTTCCAATAATTCTTCTGAGCTAGCTACTATTATGATTTTCATTTTATACATATGGTAACCAAGGTGCTGAGAACATAAGAAAGTTGGTGAAGCAAAAGCATGCTATGACTCAGGCACCTGAAGCCTGAAGTCAATGCTCTGCTTTGTGTATGCTCTCATTTGTGTGCATGCACGTTTCATCCTATGGCTTAGATTTGAGAAAATCAGCAAATACTGGAGTGACTGCTATGTGCAAAGAACAAGGTCAGGGGCTGGGATTACTATAGTGATCAAACTTACATTTTAGTAGAGAAACAGGCTTAAAATGACTGATCACACTAGATTTCACATGGTTGAGGGAAATGCTATGAAGGAGAAGCCTACTGAGCAGGCGAGAAGAATCTGAGCTAATCTGAAGAGGAGGAAAAACATGAAGAACAATCAGAAGGTGGCCAGACCAGGAGTGGGCAGGAGAAGACCCAGGAAGAGAGAGTAGAGAACAGAAGGGGGAGGCCCTAAGTGAGGAACCCTTGTGTACTTGCATTATGACACTTATTTGGTTAGGGACCATTTTCTTTCTCATCTTTAGATCCCTAGAGCAGGCCACCTGTCTTGGTAAATAAAATTTTGTTGGAGCACTGCCATGGTGTTCTATTTACAGATTTTCTATGGCTGCTTTCATTCTATAATAACATGCTAATACC
The DNA here is from genome assembly GCF_009761245.1 of Sapajus apella. Taxonomy (NCBI): domain Eukaryota; kingdom Metazoa; phylum Chordata; class Mammalia; order Primates; family Cebidae; genus Sapajus; species Sapajus apella. Next base: position 5,046,675 of record NW_022437045.1, on the reverse strand, counting down.
AATAGAGACTATTTGGCCTGCAAAACTAAAAATATTTACTATCTGGTCCTCCATGGAAAACATCTGCCAACCTTTGCCTTATAGCAAGAAGCACAATACTTTATATATAGTAGATATTCAATAGTTTTTAAAAAATTATTTGTTTTTATGTGTACAAAATGTTGAAGCAATTATAATAAATTTAGAGATTAAAAACCACCAGCCACAAAAGACCACATATTGTATGATCTGTGTATGCGAACTATTCAGAACAGGTAAACATGTAGACATAGAAAGTAGATTAGTGGTTTCCTAGGGCTGGGAGAAGTAGGGGAAGAAGAAGATGAAAAAAAAAAGAGTGACAGCTAATGGGTAACTTTTTCTTTGGGAGTGATGAAGGTGTTTTGAAATTGATTGGGGTAATAGATGCACAGCTTTATAAATATGCTAAAAGTACTGAATCACATGCTTTAGATAGATGAGTTATATGGCATGTGGATTACATCCCAAAAAAGCTGCTATTGAAAAAACAAAAAGGTTAGGGCCAAATAACTAGTGTGCTTTTGCTTTTGTGATGGGGATTTAGGTTTAGTAGAGGGAAAAAGAATTTGTTCTATTTGAATGTCCAGTTTCCTCCTTCCCTGCCCCCAAATCATCACAACAGAGCAAACAAGTTGAATTTGACCTTCCTAGAGGGTAAGATGAGAAATGTTACGTAATTCTTATCTATGATAAGAAGCATTGAACAATTAATACTAAAAGACAGATTTTCTTTTGGTTCTGAGCTCTAGAGAAATTGCCCGGATTGATTGACAAAATGAGAACCAGTAATCTTAAAGGCAGTTTTATAGGAATTAGAGTGATGCTTCACCAATGGCAGTTTTTATGTTGACTTTTAATAAAAGCCAAGGGCTTAGAAGTACTTTTAATTATCTGGCCACTGCTGAACAACAGAACTTTCTGAAATGGTAACAATGTTCTGCATTGTACAGGGTCCAATAATGTAGCCACTAGTCTCACGCAGTTACTGACCACTTAAAATGTGGCCAGTGCAAGTGACCGTAATTAAAATTAAGGAGTAATTTAATTTTATTCCATTTCAGTTAATTTAAATATCGTGTAATTTAAACTGCCACCTGTAGCTAGTGACTGCTGCATTACACAGAGTAGGTAGAGAAAGCATGGAAAGGGTACTAGAACATTATCCACTGAGCCCTAAAAGTAACTAAGCAACTTTTGTTGCCCTAAAAAACTGACAATGCTTGACAACACAATTTAAAAACTTAAGGAAAAAGCACATCTATTTTGTACTCAGAGTAATCTAAGCTAATCTAATGGTGCCGTCAAATTTTCTCTAAATTATGTGTTCTATTTTTATGTAATAAGTTTGTTATCAGTGAATCTTTTTCTTTTTTTTAATATCCCTCCCCAACTCCTCACCCCTGCGTTGACCCTCCCCTAGTTCCCCCCTCAACAGACCTCAGTGTGTGATGCTCCCCTCCCTGTGTCCATGTACTCTCATTGTTCAACACCCGCCTATGAGTGAGAAATTTTTTTGCTTCTGTGATTGAATACCAGAAGACATAGTTCATGTTTCTATTAGCTGAGATGTTCACCTGAAAATATTACCATCCTCCAAAAGAACTTCTCTATTCCCACAAGAGCACCAAGAATTGTCAAAAGGCATACACTGGGTTATATTTTGTTTTAGTGCATCAGTGCTGGAAGAGGGAAGAGTGGTGAATGGACTGAAACAAGAAACCTAATACTTCAGCTGGCAGCTCACAGTTGAGGATGGGAGCAGGAGTCATGCATCCACTATGTGCACTAATGAAGCACCAACAAGAAAATGAAATGCAGATGTAACGGCCGGGTGTCTTTCAGGAGAGGCTGCAAGGGAGATTGCGACTCTAACGTGGTGTTAAACTCCAGGACGGCTCAGTGATCAGTGTCTCATCTAGTCTAAATTGGAAGGAGTCGATTAGAAACAAGCAACATATACAAACATCTCCTGTGAAATTGTATCTGGGTATGCTGAGGCTCTACGTAAGAGGAAACTAAAATTAGTATTATATAAGTGACTATAGTGAGATGCATGTGTACCTTATAAACATGTAATTGATTCAAGTTTATTAATATGTCTTTTGGGAAAGTAAACAATTAACATCTAGAAAATTATCCACTGAATAGTCAGACAAAATACGTTCTAAATAAATGCAAGTTCATGGAGAAAGCAGCAAATTCATTTACTGTGATGTTGGCTAATAGTTGGACATACACTAAGTTAGCTGCTTACAACTAGATTACATTAAATCTGATTTAAAATATCTTTGAAAAAGTGCATCCTTACTCTCCATATCATTGAGCCACTTGAAGCAAAAAAATAATATTAACTAGTTTAAATGGATTATGTGAACATGTGAATCAATCCATGAGTCATAATTTGACAAAAACTCCCCGGAGGATGTTTCCCAAACAGGTAGTTTCCCTAAGAAGGATATTTATAGCTCGAAGGACTTCAATTTCTCTTTCCAAAACAAGATTTTGTTATCATTTTAGTGAGTGAGAAGTGGACTGAACACAGCACTGAGATTTTTAAAACATAGGTTTGTGGAAACTCCTAGACCAATTTAAGCTAAAATGTTCTTTCCATCTCTTTATAGTGCCCTTCCCAGAGCTCCTACTTATCTCATTGTTTCACTCCATTCCCATCCTGAACTTCTCAAAGAAGTTCTTCAGCTCTGTCATTTTATCTCGACTCTCACAGTCACTGTCACATTGTAAGTACTTTACAAAAAAAACTGGGAAATCAGATTATCAAGATCAAAAACTGAACTTATCTTCCATTTAACTGTCTTCTCCCTAACAGGGAAGCAAGTCACCAACTTGAGAGACAGGAGGGCACAGCACTCCAGGACATGGGCTTTGGGGTGTGAGCACAGGCTGTGCCATGCAATATGTGCGTGATGATGGACAAGCCTCAGCCTCAGCCCCTGCATCTGTAAAATGGGTATAATGATAAGGCCACCTCAAAGGACATTGTGAACAACACATGAAAAGATGCATATGAAACCTGTAGCATGGTTATTGGAACCTGCAAAGTGTTCAATAAATGTTAGCTATATCAGTGCTATGGCTAAACATTTAAAAAGTTGAGGCCATGCGTGATAGCTCACACCTGTAATCCCAGCAATTTGGGAGGCCAAGAGGGGTGGCTCTCACCTGAGGTCAGGAGTTCGAGACCAGCCTGGCCAACATGGTGAAACCCCATCTCTGCTAAAAGTACAAAAATTAGCCAGGTATGGTGGTGTATGCCTGTAGTCCCAGTGACTTAGGATGCTAAGGCAGGAGAATTGCTTGTATCTGGGAAGCAGAGGTGGCAGAGCTAAGACCATGGCACTGCGCTCCAGCCTGGGCAACAGAGTGAGACTCCATCTCAAAAATAAACACATACATACATACATACATAAAAAGTTGATATACATTTATTCCATTTTTGTTTAATTGCCACTAAAATAAATGATAATATCACTTTCTTGAGTCAGACACTTTTTGATAACTTTCTTATAAAAAAAGAAATAAATGAAATGTTTTCAAAATCAGTATACAGAATTGTGGTGCCTATATGCGGTTTTGGTGGGACATGGTATGCACAGGACATTGTTTAATGTCCACTTTTATGCAGCATGGCTAAGGAAAGAAACCCAGATTTTAAAAGTGTATTGTAGGATAGACCCCAAATGGCACCATTTGTAACATTTCAACTCTCCTAATTGCCATGAAGAACGTTCGCTCAACTATTCATGTCTTCACTCATTTATGCATTGAAGTATTCATTGAGCCCATATTTAGGCACTGTTCTTGGTGCTGATGATATAGAGTGAATAAAATGGAGAAAGTTTCCTGACCTCAGGGTGCCTAAGTTCAAACATGAAGCCAAATTCACCTAAAATAAAGCATCTCCTTTTCATATTAATAGCATAAAGCATTTTATAACATATGACATCATTCATATTAGACTTTTATATTGCTAGTAAGTACCCTCACCTATTTTTCTTTTTTCTTTCTTTTTTTTTTTTGAGACAGAGTCTCACTCTGTTGCCCAGGCTGGAGTGCAGTGGCACTGTCTCAGTTCACTGCAACCTCCGCCTACTAGGTTCAGGCAATTCTGCCTCAGCCTCCTGAGTAGCTGGGATTACAGGTGCATGCCACCACAACTTGATATTTTTGTGTATCTTTTATTTTTTATATATATTTATATATATATTTTTTTTTTTTTTTTTTTTTTGTAGAGACATGTTTTATCATGTTGGCCAGGCTGGTCTCAAACGCCTGACCTCATGATCTGCCCACCTTGGTCTCTCAAAGTGCTGGGATTACAGGCATAAGCCACTATGCCTAGTCTATTTTTGTTTTTTTTTTTTTTTTTTGAGACGGAGTTTCACTCATGTTACCCAGGCTGGAGTGCAATGGCGCAATCTCGGCTCACCGCAACCTCCGCCTCCTGGGTTCAGGCAATTCTCCTGCCTCAGCCTCCTCTACTCAGGAGGGATTACAGGCACGCACCACCATGCCCAGCTAATTTTTTTGTATTTTTAGTAGAGACGGGGTTTCACCATGTTGACCAGGATGGTCTCGATCTCTTGACCTCGTGATCCACCTGCCTCGGCCTCCCACAGTGCTGGGATTACAGGCTTGAGCCACCGCGCCCGGCCCTATTTTTCTTTTTGACTTTCATTTCTCTTACCCAACGCTGACCTTCTGCAACAGAAACTGAATATAATGTTCCTCTTAGGTATGAGGCAAATGCTTATAATTATAGCACTAATGCTAAACACAAAATTACTATAATGCAGCAGCTGATTTTTACAACTGAGCAGAGTGGCAAGAATCAGATTTAGTTCCACAACTTGCTAACTAAAAATATGGCAGGGATTTAGCAATTTTTTTTTTTTTTTGCTACTGTAGACAAAAATACTGGTGGTCAGCAGTTTCTCTTTCTTTCTGATAGGAGTTTCAATACCCATGAAGCCCTAAAATAAAGAGTTTTTTCTCAGGAGTGAATTTTGTTTGGATATAACTCTTTCTCTCTTTCTCACAGCTACATAAAAACAACACAAGATTTATAAAATAAGAGGAGAATTTTCAAGGTAATGAAAGTGTCAACTAAGAGAAGAGCATGAACAGTATTCAAAATGGTGAGATAACCCAGGAAGAGAGAGAAATTTATTGGATTATCTTCAACTGATGAAAGGCAGACTGAAAGGCTTTAAAATGCTTCCCACACATGTCCTATTGACTCGGGTCCTCTTTACCTGGCTGCAATGAGGTCCAGGAGATGCTGCCACCGGTCGTTGACCTTTCCCAGCTTGTACTCAATCTCAGAGGCTTTGCTTTCATGGCTGGCTTTAGCAAGTCGTTCTCCCATTTGTTGGAGCTGTATTTTGTTCTCTTGAGCAATAGCAATTTCCTCTTGATAATCCTGTGTAATAAATAGCAATCACAGAGGTCAGAAAGCATATTCTTAATGCATCCAGGCTGGCTCTACTAGAAACATGATAATTACTGTTTTCTACTACTTGGAAATAGTTCTAGCATAGGAATACCATATGAACATCAGCCCATGTATACAAGAAGTAGTAGTATCTATTATTTTTGGTATGTATCCAGAGTTGGGATTAAATTTTTATATAGATGTTTTCAAAATAAACAGGGTGCTGCTTCCTATTTACTTGAAATACGTATTAAAAATCAAAAAAAGACAGATATAAAAGATAAAAATTAAGAGATTTTAACACTGGGAAACTATACTTTATTTCTCTCATCACTATCCTGATGTTAGAATTTCATACAAATAGTTGCCGAGAGGCTTATCACACACATACATACATATGCAATTGATATATATGTACATATGTAAATGTGAATATGTGTGTGTGTGTGTGTGTGTCACTTGTTATTTGTGCAGAATATTTTAAAAGAGTTCCTTCATTTAAAAAAGATATCCTCTATACAATGTCAATATTTTGCAACAAATAAATCAATGATAAATTAACTGTCAATAATAATAACTATTAATTTTAGAGAATCAATGGGCCTCAAAACCTTCTTGATTTACTCACTTTCTGTGCTAGCTTCTCTTAGATTGTTTGGGTTAAAAAGGACAGACTTGGCCAGGCGTGGTGGCTTATGTCTGTAATCTCAGCACTTTGGGAGGTCAAGGCAGGCGGATCACAAGGTCAGAAGTTTGAGACCAGCCTGGTCAATATGGTGAAACCCCGTCTCTACTAAAGATACAAAAATCATCTGGGCACGGTGGTGGGAGCCTGTAATTCCAACTACTTGGGAGGCTGAGGCAGAAGAATTGCTTGAACCCAGGAGGTGGAGGTTGCAGTGAGCCAAGATCGTGCCACAGCATTCCAGCCTGGGCAACAAAGTGAGACTCCATATCAAAAAACAAACAAAACAAACAAACAAAACACCAGACTTCTTATGGACTATTTGCAAAAGGTAAGCACAAAATGCTATAATTTAAGAGACGATGAAAGAACAGTCTCTCCCTGCCACCACCACTGCTATCCCTAATGACCCTCTTACTCTCTTGCCACAGTGACAGGTTCCAGTCTTTAGGATCAACTTTTTAATTTTTGGCTTAAGCTCCTGTTATACAAGAAATAGTTTCTCAGCAAATAATATATGAAGACAGGCATTATATGAGCATGAACATTTTGACCTTCTCTTGCTGTAAAGTTAGTGTGGGAACAGAGCTATGCTTCCAAGTCATTCACCTAAGCTGAAGGGCCCCTGAGGAATGGTAGGAACCAACAACATTTTATTCCATTCCAGTGCTGACTGCAGTCCTCATGCCTACACCTCCACCCACCCACCTTCTTATGTTATTTCAAAACAGTGGGATTCAAAGACCAATACGCTGAATCCATTTATTAACATTATAATGTTTCAGCACACGTTTGAGATGATTTTATCGAGTAGTGTTTCTTTCAAGGGAATTACTTCAAGACTTAAAGGGTATTTATAGTAAAATAATCCTCTTGGGTTGTCTTTAAAATCAAACTGTTTTTGAGCGTTAATAGCAACAGACACTAATATCTTGGCTTCCATTGTTTTTTTATGAATTGCCTTTTTCTTTTTTTCTTTTTCCTTCATCTTATTAGCATTTTCCACTTGACAACTACCTTCTTCTATGCTGTCAAAATTACCAAACCTTGATGCTATTTTCTTTTACAAGAGACACTAGAAAGAGAAAAACCCATAAGACCTTTAAAAAAATACCGTGAGTTATCAACATACAAGGTAGTATAGTTAATATTTTAAATAGTGTTTCTAACATTGTGCCAAGTAATGTGATAAAATTATCTGTATGAAAAGCTAAAACTTTTCTAAATTTTAAGTCATAGATTATTTAAGAAATGCTTTTCCCCACACTCTCAAAATATACATCCTAAATTTCATAATGAAAAGTAATGAGAATAGAGACAAACTTAATCAAAGTTTATTCTATAGCAAATTTTACTCTACTACCTATAGGACATTAATCATGCACTTATAGCATTCTCTGATGCCCAACAACTTAGAATGTGCAACCACGAGCAGATGCTAAAATGAAATGTGTATCATCTCAGCCAAGAGTTTTAAGGTTTACAATATCATATAAACAAATGCTTACCCATTTGGATTTATCCAATGGATAAACAAATTGGATAAACAAATGCTTATCTAATGGCAAATCATAATGGATTTGCCATTTTCTGTAACATCATTAATATCACACGTTGGCTTTGGATGTTTTATTTTTCTCTCTATGTGTGCATATGGATAAAAATAATTTTTCTTAATAACCATTTATATTTCTTTTCAGAATAAATGAAGTTATTATTTGTTAATGCAGTAAATACTGGCTGTGTGCTTATCAGAAGTTAGGCAGTGCTTCAGGTGCAGGGGATATAGCAATGAACAAAATAGACAAAGCCCATGCTCCCGTAAAGCTCACAGATCAGCGTGGTCTCCATCTGGACAATGAATAAGTAAATACAAAAAGTACATTGTTCATTAGATGGTGATATGTACTAATGAGAAGCAAATTAAAATAACATTAAAATTACTGTTCATGAGCACTGTGGGAATGCTGAAATCATAAAAAAAAAAAATTTTTTTTTTGAGACAGAGTCTCACTCTGTCACCCAGGATGGAATGCAGTGGCACAATCTCAGCCCACTGCAATGTCCACCTCCTGGGTTCAAGCAATTCTCTTGCCTCAGCCCCCTGAGTAGCCAGTACTACCAGCGCACGCCACCATGCCCAGCTAATGTTTTGTAGTTTTAGTAGAAACGGGGTTTCACTGTGTTGGTCAGGATGGTCTCAAACTCCTGACCTCCAGAGATCTCCCCACCTTGCCTCCCAAAATGCTGGGATTACAGGCATGAGCCACCACGCCTGGCCAAAATCATAAAAAAATTTTAAATGCTAGAAAATTTGATCAGCTTTATGTAGACATCAGAAGTGTTTTAGATCCCAATTAATATATAAAATAATCTGATAAGATATATATACCCTGAAAATAATATGAAGCCAAAATTATCAGGAAACTCTTAATTCTTCTCTATGGTCTATACACCATACTTTAGGGAAAAAATGTGAATTCAATTTATTCTAAGAATTTTTTCTTTCAGTTTCTCTCTAGTGACTTTTCCTCTTTAAAAACACACACACACACACACACACACACACAAAAAAAAAAAAAAGGAAAGAAAAGTAATACATATAAATGGTTCCTACTGGACAAGTAGTTAAAACCCCCCAAATACTGAACATTTTCAGTAGATACTCTATTTCATCACAAATTGCAAGTATTCTATATATTTTGTGTGTAAAGCAGGCCTTTTCATGCAAGTTTATCTTATATTAAAAAGAGAAAATGTTTAAAATACAGTGCTCCTTTGACAGGAAAGTAATTATGAGTAAAGTCACCTTCTGTACCTGTGAAAAGTACCTAAGCTTTGTGAAGAATGAAAAGCTGAGTAGTCATGCATTCCATACCTTCTTGAGCTTCTCTATCATCTCTTCAATGAGAATGTCTCCATTCTGGGAAACCTTGCTTTCCATTTGAGTCAACCACTCACAGAGTTCCTTGTTCTTTTCACTGAAGATTGCCCATTCATTCAATTTTTCACTTATTTGCTGCCGCCTTAAGGAGAGCTGAAAAGTTTAAAATGGGAGAATATGCAAAATGATTATCAGAGAGGAGCTCACTCCCCAAGAAAAATAGCAAATAAACTAGGACCAAAAGGAATGATAGTCATACATCATTTTAATCCACTGTTTCCTGAAGTCCAGGATTTGGTATTATACAAGTGAGAGACATTGAAACTTCTAGTTCTTTCTTAAAGATCCACAAGCACATGAGCTTATTAAAGGTTCTAGATAATGCAACTTCGCACAATTGGTTCAGGACAGATAGGATACATGATGAGTGAATGTGCTTTCACTAAAAAAGAAGGAAGAAATGGAAAAGAACAGAGAAAGAAGAAAGAAAAGATGGAAAGTAAAAGAGGGATGAATAAAGAAGGGAGGAAAAACAAAAAAGGAAAGATAGAAAAAAGAATAGAAAGATGAAAGAAGAAAAGAGTAAAAATAGGGAAAGAAGAAAAAAAGGAAGAAAAGAAGGAAAGGAAAAATGAGCCTCAGGTATCTAGAGTGCGGGAGAGGGCGGTGCCAAAGCAAAGCGGCCTGAAGTGGAGGCAGGCATCCCGAGGCTCAGCTCCATGCTGACACATTGACTTCAGGCAAGCTCTTCTCTGCAGTTTTCATTTCTATTTATTTATTTTTGTTTATTTTCCTTCTTTTTCTTGCATGATAGCTTTATTAAGATATATTTCACACACCATACAATCGCCTGTTTAAACATGTACAATTCAGTGCTTTTTAGTATATGAACAGCTTCTGTATAATCATCACCATACTCAATTTTAGAATATTTTTATCATTCCAAAAAACGGCCAGGTGCAGTGGCTCACTCCTGTAATTCCAACACTTTGGGACGCCAAGGCGAGTGGATCACTAGAGGTCAGGAGTTCGAAACCAGCGTGGCCAACATGGTGAAACTCCGTCTCTATTAAAAATACAAAAATTAGCCAGGCATGGTGGCCCATGCCTGTAATCTCAGCTACTTGGGAAGCTGAGGCAGGAGAATCACTTGAGCCCAGGAGGCAGAGGTTGCAGTGAGCCAAGATCGTGCCATTGTGTTCCAGCCTGGATGACACAGCAAGACTCCACCTCAAACAACCACCACCACCACCACAACAAAAACCTTGTAGCCATCAGCAGTTACTCTCCTGCTGCTTCTCACTCACCTCCCAGCAATCTAATCTCCCTTCTGTCCCTGTGGATTTGCCTATTCTGGACATTTCATATACATGGAATCATGTAACATGTAATCTTATATGACTGGCCTCTTTCACTTAGAATATTTTAAAGAATCATCTATATTGTAGCATGTATCAATACTTCATTCTCTTTATTGCAGACTATATTCCATTATATGAATATACCAGGTTGTATTTATTAACTCATCTTATTTGGGTTGTTTCCACTTTTTGCCTATTATGAATAATGCCGTTAAAAACATTTGCCTGCAAGTGTTTGTATGAACACGCGTTTCATTTCTCTTAGGTATTTATCCAGCAGAAATTCTCAGTCATATGGTTAACACTATAGATTGTTGTCCAAAGTGGCTGCCCATTTCACATTCCCACCAGCAGCAGGATTCCAATTTCTCTACATCCTCACCAACACTTTTGATGATAGCCATCCTAGTGGGTGTGAGGTGCTATCTGATGATGGTTTTGATGTGCATTTCCCTAAAGGCTAATAACACTGAGACCCTTCACATGTCTTGGCCAATTGTATATGTCCTTCGGAGAGTTATCTACTCAAATCCTTTGCCTTCTTTTTAATTAGCTTGCCTTTTTATTAAGGAGTTCTGAGAGTTCCTTACACATTACATATACAATGGGCTTGTTCTCTTATCTCTAGGTCTAGAATTATCCTTTCCAGAATTCTAAAATTTTCTTATTTCATAATATAATATTCTTATGTTCACAGTGCTGATTGAAATGCTAAGAAATGTTTCTAGTTGAACTAAACTACATGTTAGCAAAACACGAACAAGTTGGTAAGAAGGTTTGAAGATGTTCTTCCACAGTCTTGTTCATAATGCAAGCTATTCCACTATTGATTTCATTGCATTAAACATGTCCTTACTGATTTTATTTTACCCCCAACATTTTATTACAAAACATTTCTGACACAGAAAAACTGAAAGAATTGTATGGAAACCACTCATGATGAACTCAAACTGTTAACATTTTGCTATACTTTGCTTTAAGACATATTCTTTCCTTAACATATTTACTTTTTTTTTTTTTAAAGACAAAGTCTCGCTCTGTCACCCAGGCTGGAGTGCAATGGTACAATCTCAGCTCACTGCAACCTCTGCCTCCGGGTTCAAGTGATTCTCCTGCCTCAGCCTCCCAAGTAGCTGGCATTACAGATGCCCACCACCATGCCCAGCTAATTTTTGTATTTTTTGTAGAGATAGGGTTTCACCTGTTTGGCCAGGCTGGTCTTGAACTCCTGACCTCAGGTGATCCACCTGCCTTGGCTTCCCAAAGTGCTGGGATTACAGGTGTGAGCCACAATGCCCAGCCGATACATTTACATTTACTTTTTACATATTTCAAACAAATTTCCTTTTTAAAATGAAAATGAAAATATTTCTAAGGTATTATACACTTTCTAGTTATCAATTCTGCCTAGGGTTGGCTCTGTTAAGGATTAGACAAACAACACAAACCTAAATATCTGTGATTCTACATCCATGTAAATGAGTCCAGGATCCCAGTATACATATCCCAAGGCCAGCCTTAGGCATAGTGAGTTGCCTAGAGAGTAAGCCCCATAATCTACCATACATTTTGAAAGGCCACCATGAGAAATTTATTCTTTTCATTTAATTATGATCTTTTAACATAAAAGTTTTCTGGGTTGGGTGCCACTGGTGAATCTACTATTTCCCCATTAGTAGAATTCAGTTTCTTATTGAGGGTTTTGGAGGCAGAATAATACAGAACAGTCAAAGGGGAGTGAACTCACTTGGGGTAGGTCCTACAGAAATGGAAAAAGCTAAGAAAACACAGATTTAAAAGTTTTGGAGACAAACTTTGTCACTTTCCACTGTACCCAAAACAGCATTGAAGAATATAATCCTTCCAGCACCCCTTCCCCCTCCAGCTCTGACAGCTGCATGCACTCTGATCTTCTGCTGGGTCACTCAGATAGTGAACTCTTTGGTGAAAATGGCCTTTTCCCTTTCATTCACAAGGCAGAAGATTCAGTAGTCTGGCTGGTAGTTAAAATCCTGGTTCAATTGATGGCAAAACTGAAATTATATTTTCATTATTTGTCCAGCCCAAAGTAACCATTTTCTAAGAATTGAAGCCAGGTGTGGTGTCCCACACCTGCAACCCCAGCACTTTGGGAGACCAAGATGGGCAGATTGCTGGAGGCCAGGAGTTCAAGACCAGCCTGGCCGACACAGTGAAACCCCGTCTCTACTAAAAATACAAAAATTAGCCAGACGTGGTGGCAGGTGCCTGTAATCCCAGCTGCTCAGGAGGCTGAGGCAGGAGAGTTGCTTGAACCCAGGAGGCAGGGGTTGCAGTGAGCCGAGATTGCACCACTGCACTCCAGCCTGGGCAGCAGAGTGAGAAAAAAAAAAATAGAAACCCTTGCCCTTCAGACGGAAGGTGAACAAATAACTCCTCACTTACACTTCTCCCAAATCTTTGCCATAAGCCAAGAATGAACTCTAGGTCTTTACTCACAAATATCTGCAGGGAGGATGGTCACATAATAGAAAAATATTACCTATGACTTTCATAGGCAGGTATTGTTATCTCTATTCCAGAGACAAAGAATGTGACAGCTGAACAAATTTAGGGCACTTGTTTAGAGTCAGTTCAAGATAAGACCAGCAAAGCTTGAGTTTTTGATATGAGGTGCAAATATGATTAAATATCCAGATGCAGCTGAGATTCAAAAATAGTTCATCCATCACTGCTAATTGGATGACCAGGACACGGTCCCTCATTTTCTCTACTACTTACTCCTTTCATTTAGGAATTAATCTTAAGTTTGCTCCAAAAATCCATTAAACAAATGTTTACTGTCTGTAGTAAACAAGTGTCTCTATGTGCCCAGCCCTGTCCTATCAATATGGTGATACTATATAAACAAAGGAGTAATTTAAAAAATTGGCTGATATGGCCTAGTGTGGTGGCTCACACCTATAATCCCAGCAGGGTGGGAGACTGAGGCGGATGGATCACCTGAGGTCAGGAGTTTAAGACCAGCCTGGCCAACATGGTGAAACCACATCTAAAAACTACAAAATTATCCGGGTGTGGTGGCCGACGCCTGAAATCCCAGCTACTCAGGAGGCTGAGGCAGGAGAATTGCTTGAACCTGGGAAGCACAAGTTGCCGTGAGCCGAGATCGTACCACTGTACTTCAGCCTGGACAACAAGAGTGAAACTCTGTCTCAAAAAAACAAAACAAAAAAGAAATTAGCTGATATATACTAAAGACCTCGCAACACCTGGCCATTCCTATGCTGCTACTGCTGCTGCTGTTGCTACTAGAGCTATTATACATGGCTACAGGGCATCACTTAAGTTTTAAATTGTTTTTCCTCCCTTGAAACTCATTAATTCAATATCTCCACTAAGCAGCTGGATTATATATATATATATATATCTCCCTAGTGTTTATTATACATCATGAAACTGTTGCTTTCATTTTCTTACCACAGAGCTATACCTGAAAAAACAAAACAAAAAAACAAAACAAAAAACAAAAACAAAAACAAAAAAACCAGCAAGGCTACAAGTACTGGGTACACACCCAGGTCAAATGCATTTCAAAAGATGTACATTCGCAGGGGTGATAGTATCTTCCTTCTGGTTTGCACATCTAGTATTTAGTCTATATACTAAGTAAACATTACCATCTCTTTCTTTGGATACAGATGAAACCTTCAAATTATTTATCATCTTAGTACATATTAATGTTTTCGCAGGGGCACAAATACATTGCATCACCAACAGCAGAGAAGCACCAGCTAAAACCTTCAGAGTGTGCAGCAGCTCAACAGGAAATACATCCTTTTCTAGCTGAAATATTTTTACCATGACGTTTTGAAAAAACAACAAGCAATTATGATGACATATACTTATATTTCAGCTAGAATTACACACAGATCTACAAACCAAAACAGGAATAAAAGCAAGTATAAGCTCTGGCTATACACAGACACAACAAGGGGTATCTACTTGAAAACAGATACTTTAATATATTAACTCTGCCCTGCAATGTTTACTCACAGCCTGTCTTCCTCATTCTCATCGCCAGTCCTAGGAATTCCAGACTCCTCCTCAACAGCTTCGGTCAGAATAGGAACAGACTACTTGCTCCTTAGTAGGGATAATGTTCTGTTGAACTCAAGTTTTGACTCTTACAATGTGACACAGACACAAGCTCATTTCCTTTTGTGGTTTCAAACTTGACAGAAATTCACCGGATACAACTAGCTTGAACTAGAAACTAATCTATATCCCCCTTAGAGTTACATCCTGGCACCTTGATCAAACCCATGACTAAACTCTCATTGGTTTAAAATTTTTTTTTCAGAGTGAGGTATTAATAATATAAGTACACTTTAATTTCAAGTGTTAAGACACTTCAACATAGAAAATTTCTAAAAAACTATGTATTCCTTTTATTGATTCTTTTTAACTTCTTAGTCTACTCACAGGTGCAAGGTATTAATCTATTTACAGCATATCGCATGATCAACAGCAGCTTTCGAAATACATTTCCAGATTGCTGTCTAGATATATCTAAGTCTGGAGAACAATTTTACAACATATGAATGACTAACTTAGCAATTAATAATAATTCCATGGCATTTTTATACAACAGTTTTCCTAAATCAAAAAATATTGTGTAACCATAATTTTCTTAACCTCTAAAATATTCAAAATCTTGTCATTATTTTACACTTAGAGAAACGCAAGTATAAAGAAATAGAATAAATGTCCTAATGTCTTAATTATAAACAATACATCATTAACACTTAGCTACTCCAGACACTGGGATATAAAGAAATGGTCTTTGCATATCAAAGTCCTCATACCCTTGGAATGAGGTTACAAACATTAAAAAGAATAATAATACAATGCCACATGATGGCAAAACCAAAAGAGCAATGAGAGTTCAGAGGACCAAAAACATACCGAGGGCCGAGCATTTCATAAATGACGTTGCAGGGGTTATGGGATATAAAAGGCAACAGGTTGGAAAATTAAAAAAAGAGAAAACAGTGTCGGCAGGAAGTGGCATAATCCAGGTCTTTGGGGAGGGAAGTTCATGGCTGGTTTGAAACACAGGATCCAATCTCTAAAACATCTCTCTGAAGGTTTCATAGGCATCATTTAGCTAAAGCAATAGATCTGGTCTAACCCAATTCATCCAACATGCTAAAAAATATTAAGAGAGCAGGTAGTGCTAGACTTTTCTTAAAATTAAGAAAAACAGATGAACAGGCTCACAGAGGTAACTGAAGATTGCTGTGATAATTTCCACAATTTGCACCCACCAAATCTCTTTCATTTTGTTATATCACAATAAAGTCTTTATATTGCAACATTGTAGGATGATTTACTGTATTAAAGTATTACTTTCAGTTTGAAGAATTCCGAAATGAATCAAGTGCTGTGATTAATATTACCACCCTCTATGAGTAACTCCATGTAAGTTTCTCATTGTGTTCACTGAGAAAATGAAGCTGTGTGAAAGTAGCTACATTCATTTTGAACTCAAATCATTAACATGTTGGTGAAAGCCATCTCTTATATGTGTCCCCTTTTAAAAAAGTATATATTCACAGGAAACTGCTCACACATCTACCATGTGTGCTCCAGAGCTTTTGGTTGGTCCATGGACGGAGAAAAACCTGGGTTTTCACATAAATGTAGAGAGAAATTTTCCTGAAAACACCCTTCTTATTGATATCACATAAATCAAGAGGCTCTGAGCCTCTTAAACTCTGTTTAATGGTTCCTGAAGTATGAGGATAAGCATCCCTAAAGTCAGAGAAAGTGTGGAGGATGGGAGACAAAAGAGATCCCAGGGCAGCGCAACAGGTGGGGACAGAAGAATAGGGCATAAGAATCGCCTCTCAGCAGCCCCTTCCTCAGCCTTCCCACACCAGCTTTTCCCAGCCAGGTCCTCTGCTCTGGCTGCCACATTGCATCATGTCCATTTGCTTTCTCACATCAATCTGTCTCCTCTGCTCTCTTTCTCGAAACTCAATTCAAAATTCATCCACCTCAAGAAACATATTCTTTATTTCCCACCGTCCACACAAACCTTAGCTTGCTTACATCTTTAAACAGCTTTTTGAGATGGAGTTTCGCTCTTGTTGCCCTGGCTGGAGTGCAGTGGTGTGATCTCGGCTCACTGCACCTCTGCCTCCCAGGTTCAAGTGATTTTCCTGCCTTATCCTCCCGAGTAGCTGGGATTACAGGCACCCACCACCCTGCCCGGAAATTTTTGTAATTTTAGTAGACACGGGGTTTCACCATGTTGGTCAGGCTGGTCTCAAATTCCTGTCCTCAGGTGATCTGCCTGCCTTGGCCTCCCAAAGTGCTGGGATTACAGGCATGAGCCACCGCGCCCAGCCCCTATTTTATAGTGTTTTTTACATTGTTTTTACCTGTTTATACCTGGCTTTCTTCTTAATTGTACACATTCTCCTAGACTGATTTTAATCTCAGCTCAAGTTTAAACTTGATGGTAGGGACATTTATTATGGTTTGTGAACATCACAATAATTTATATGACTGAAACATTTAACAGAGATGTATCACAGCCTATTATGTGCCAGGCAGGGCACTCGGGGTGTAGAAGTAAGAAGACAGACAGGGCCCTGCTTCCTGGAAAGCATAACCTCAAGGCAGTTAGGCCTGTTTTTCATTATGAGACTTTCAGTTGTTTTTTTATTTTTGAGACAGAGTCTTGCTCTGTTTCCTAGGCTAGAGTTCAGTGGCGCAATCCCGGCTCACTGCAACCTCTGCCTCCCAGGTTCAAGAGATTCTCCTGCCTCAGCCGCCTGAGTAGTTGGGATTACAGGGGCCCACCATGCCCGGCCAGTTTTTGTGATTTTAGTAGAGACAGGGTTTCACCATGTTAGTCAGGCTAGTTTCAAACTCCTGACCTCCGATTATTCACCCACCTCGGCCTCCCAAAGTGCCGGGATTACAGACATGAGCCACCACACCTGGCTGAGCCTTCGAATCTTTTATTTATCTTTGCCTAGGATGTCTTCTCGCTGCTTTTCGAGCAATATTTCCCTTTCATTTCCAATTCAAAGTCAATCTGGGATCCTTTTTAAGATGTTGTGCACATAGAAGCTATTTAATAAATGAATAAAGTAGGACTAAAAATGACCATAAATTACCAGGAAACAACTACAGCAAATTAAGAGTGACAGTAACTATTCCCTGCACAAAACCAGCTCCACAGTATTAGCTAATATTGCAAATACAACAACAGTTTTTCATGTTTCAAGTGTATCTATCCAGCAAAACCACACCTGTGAACCATAACATTGTGCTTTCTCTTAAAAATATTATGCCAGCCAGTGGAAGTGGGAGGAAAAGAATCTAGTTTAGCTTGTTCTCAAATGTGGTAAAATATAAATTTAAAATATTAATTTAAATATAAATTTAAACTATAAAATTTAAATATAAATTTAAACTATAAAATTTAAATATAAATTTAAACTATAAAATTTAAATATTAATCTGAAATGTTCTGGTAGTAAGCACAATGTTCTTCCTTTGTCCATACTAAGAATTACGGGATGGGTCCAAATGTGGGTCAAGCCATCTGACACTCAAATTCATCTCCCAGTTTTTCATCATCAAGATAATTTCATTTTAAGAACTTGTCTTACCTGGTGGCATAGCTCTTCCCACTGCCTTTGCAGAAGCTCTATGCGTTCATTAAGAATGGAGATATCATCAGCACTGATATAGGCAGAGAGGGTGTCCTTCAGTAGGGTCAACTGGGTCAAGTCATCTGTCCAGCTCCCAACTGCATTTTCTAATTCCTAAATAAAAAAACAAACTTGAATACCCGTGGACATCTACTGCCAATGATTTCTGAAGTGTTTTTGAATCCCTTCTTGATAGAATTTCCTCTGTGTATCCCTCAATTTAATTATCTAACTTGGGATCTAGAGGTATATCATGGTGATGTTACAGATTTGATTCCAGACTGCTGCAATAAAGTATATATCACAATAAAGTGAGTCACATAAATTTTTTGGTTTCCCAGTGTATATAAAAGTTATGTTTACACTATACTATTGTATATAAAATGTGCAATAGCATATGTAGAAAAAAAAATGTATATATCTTAATTTAAAAATACTTTATTGTTAAAAAATGCTAATAATCATCTGAGCCCTCAGCAAGTCATCATCTTCTTTCTGGTGGAGGGTTTTGGCTCAATGTGACTGATCCAGTGGTGGCTGATGAAGGGTGGAGTGGCTGTGGCAATTAAGACAATGAAGTTTAAGCAGCATCAATTGACTCTTCCTTTTACAAAAGTTTTCTTTGTAGCATGTGATGCTGTTTGAGAGCATTGTACTCACAGAAATTTTTTTCAAAAATTGAGTCATCCTCTCAAACCCTACTGCTACTTTATCAACTAAGTTTACGTAATATTGAAAATTCTTTGTTGTCACTTCAACAGGATTGACAGAATTTTCACCAGGAGTAGATTCCATTTTGAGAAGCTACTTTCTTGTTGATGGCCATACCAGCGTGCCCGATCTTGTAAGAAACCATTTTTATTGATCCATAAGAAGCAACTCCTTATCCGTTCAAGTTTTTTCATGAGACTGCAGAAATTAAATCACACCTTCAAGCTCCATTTCCAATTTCTATTTCTTTCGCTGCTTCCACCACATCTGGAGTCACTTCCTCCAGCACTGAGGTCTTGAACTCCATCAAAGTCATCCATGACAGCTGGAATCAACTTCTTCCAAACTCCTGTTAACCTTGACATTTTGACCTTCTCCCATGAATCAGAAATGCTGCTTTTTAAAAAACAATTTTATTTTTCATTTTTGTGGGTACTTAGTAGGTGTATATATTTACGGGATATATGAGACATTTTGATAGATGTCTAAAGTAATACAGTATTCATCACCTCAAGCATTTATCCTTTGTGTTACAAACAATCCAATTATACTCTTAGTTATTTAAAAATGTATGATGAAACTATTATTGACTATATTCACCTTGCTGTTCTATCAAACACTAGATTTTATTCTTGCTATTTTTTGTACCCATTAACCATCCTCATTACCCCTGCAGCCTCCACAAACCCTCCCAAGCTCTGGTAACCATCTTTCTACTCTCTGTATGTTGCTATTCACTCGGGGTGGTGGCAAAATATTACAGAAAATATTTAGGGAAAGTTATAGATTAGTCTCAAACCTTCTGGAAGGCTGAAAGATTTTATTGGGGCAGACCAAAGGCAGCCGGCCGGCCGCTTAAGTTAGGGAGAGATAGAGATGATAAAATGTCTTACCCCACACCCATTTGTCTCCAGCCTGTTTGCTCATGTTAATTTTGTGCTGGGTGGTCTCTTGGGGAAGGTCAAAGGGAATTACCTGTTAATCGCATTTACTCTGGGCCCCGGAACCTAAAGCTTTTATCATTCCTATAACCACTCTTTTAACCATGTTAATTATCCACAAGTGTGTTAACTTAGAACCTCTGTTGTAAAATCTTGATGGAATAGAAGTGTGAATGGACAGAGGGTCTGAGTCGATTGGTTGCATTTTGCCCTCTGAAAGTAGTCAACGGCTATCCCTAGCCCACTTGAAACACGGTAATGGTGTGAGAGTACATTCATTCATCCATCATTGAGTCAGGGTCTGCAGGTCAAACTTCTGCAGGTGGTGAGTAATGTCTTAGGTGGTGACCCTGACATGATTGAGGCCACCTCTACATCCATGAGTTCAGCTGTTTTAATTTTTAACTCCCACACATAAGTGAAAACATGTTGAATGACAACAGAGAAAGTGGACATCCTTGTATTCCAGACCTTAGAGGAAAGGCTTTCAGTTTTCTGTTATTTAGTATGATGCTAGTTGTGGGTCTGTCACACATGGCTTTTATTATGTTGAGCTATGTTCCTTCTATACTCAGATTTTGAGGGTTTTTAATCACGAAAGGTTTAATTTTATCAAATGCTCTTCAGCATCAATTGAAATGATCACATAACTTTTGTCTTTCATTCTGTTAATATGACATACATATTGATTGTTTTGATAATGTTCAACCAACACTGCATCTCTGGGATAAATCCCTGGTCATGATGAATGATCTTTTTTAATGCATGGTTAAATTCAGTTTGCTAGTATTTTAATAAAGATTTTTTACATTAATGTTCATCAGCGATATTGATCTACAGTTTTCTTTCCTTTTTTTTTTTTTTTTTTTTTGATGTGTCTTTTTCTGGTTTTATCAGGGTAACACTAGCCTTGTAGAATGAGTTTGGAAGTATTCCCTCCTCCTCTATTTTTCAGAATAGATTGAGTAGGATTGGTATTAGTTCTTCTTTAAATGTTTGGTAAGATTCAGCAGTGAAGCCATCAGGTTCAGGGCTTCTTTGCTGGAAGACTTATTATGGCTTTAATCTTGTTATTTGCTACTGGTCTGCTTTTGGATTTCTTCATGGTTCAATCTTGGAAGGTTGTATGTGTCTAGGAAATCATCCATTTCTTCTAGGTTTTTCATTTATTGGCACATAGTTGCTCATAATAGCCTCTAATCATCCTTTGAATTTCTGTGGTATTGCTTGTAATGTCTCCTTTTTCATTTAGAGCTTCTCTCTGTTTTTCTTAGTCTGTCTAATAGTTTGTCAACTTAGTTTATCTTTCCAAAAAATAAACTTTTCGTTTTTGTTGATTTTTTGGTATTATTTTCTTCATTTCCATTTCATTTATTTCTGCTTTGAGCTCCATTATTTCTTCTACTAACATTGAGTTTGGTCTGCTCTTGCTTTTCTAGTTTTTTAAGATGCATTGTTAGGTTATTTATATGAAGATTTTCTTTTTGTATCTATAAACTTCCATCTTAGTACTGCTTTCACTGTATCCCATAGGTTTTGGTATGTTGTGCTTCCATTATCATTTGTTTCAAGAAATTTTTCAATTTCCTTTTTAATCTCTTCATTGACTCACTAGTCATTCAGGAGCATATTGTTTAATTTCTATGTGTTTGCATAGTTTCCAAAATTCCTTTTGCTATTGATTTCTAGTTTTATTCCATTATGATCAGAGAAGATACTTGATATAATTTCACTTTTTTTGAATGTTATAAGACTTGTTTTGTGGCCTAACATATGGTCTATCCTTCAGAATGATCCACGTGGTGGAGAGAAGAAGGTGAATTTTGTAGCTGTTGGATAAATGTTTGGGAAAATATCTATTAGATCCATTTGGTCTGTAGTAAAGATTAAGTCCAGTGATTTTTATTGATTTTCTGTCTGGATGATCTGTCCAATGCTAAAAGTGGCATGTTGAAGACTGCAGTTATTACTGTATTTGGGTTTATGTCTCTCTTTAGCTTCAATAATATTTGCTTTATATATCTGAATACATGAGCATATATAGTGACAGAAAGGTAAAGAAAATAATTAAATGTATATTATTATTATTTGAGACAGAGTCTCACTCTGTCACCCACGCTGGAGTGCAGTGGTGCTATCTGGGCTCACTGTAATGTCTGCCTCCCAGGTTCAAGAGATTCTCCCACCTCAGCCTCCTGAGTAGCTGGGACTGTAGGAGCACACAACCATGCCTGGATAATTTATTTGTATTTTTAGTAGAGACAGGGTTTTGCCATGTTGAAGAGGCTGATCTCAAATATATAAATGTATATTATATGTTTATCTGGGTGGTCCAGTGTTAGGTGCATACATATTTACAAATGTTATAACCTCTGTTATATCCTCTGGCTGACTTAACCCCTTTTTCATGATATAATGACCTTCTTTGTCTCTTTTAACAGTTTTTGTCTTGAAATCAATTTTGTCTGTTGTAGGTATAGCTATTCCTGCTCTTTTTGCTTTCCATTTGCATAGAATATCTTTTTCCATGACTTTATTTTTAGTCTACGTGTGATCAATTCTGCTATTAAGAGATACTGATACATTCTTCAGTATGGCAACTGCATTTTTCAACTTCAAAATGTCAGCTTGGTTCTTTTTAATTATTACAATTTTTGTTAAATTTATCAGATATGATTCTGAATTCATTCTCTGTGTTATCTTAAATTTCCTTCCATTTCCTCACAACAGTTTTTTTTTTTTTTTTTTTTTGAGACAGAGTCTCACTCTGTCACCCAGGCTGGAGTGCAATGTTGCAATATTGGCTCACTGCAACCTCTGCCTTCTGGGTTCAAGCAATTCTCATGCTTCAGTCTCCTGAGCAGCATGGATTACATGCATGTTGCCACCATACCCAGCTGATTTTTGTATTTTTAGTAGAGACGGGGTTTCTCCATGTTGGCCAGGCTGCTCTCAAACTCCTGACCTTAGGTGATTCACCCACCTCAGCCTCCCAAAGTGCTAGAATTACAAATGTGAGCCACCGCGCCCAGCCCAAAACAGCTATTTTGAATTATCTGTCTGAAAGTTCGCGTATATCTCTCTCCAGGATTGGTCCCTGGTGTCTTATTTAGTGGTGTCTGTTGGGTCAGGTCATGTTTTCCTGGATGGTCTTGATGCATGCAGATGTTTGCTGGGGCCTTGGTATTGAAGAATTAGGTATTTACTATAGTTGTACTCAGGGCTTGTTTGTATCTACCCTTCTTGGGAAAGTTTTCCAAGTATTCAAAGGGACTTGGGTGTTGTGATCTAAGTTTTTAGTCACTGCAGTCAAATATGCATTAAGGTACCCCAAGCTCAGCAACACTGTGGTTCTTGCAAACTGATAGAGGAACCACCTTGGTGATCTTGGGTAAGAATTGGAAGAATTAGCTGGATTACCAGGCAGTGATTCTTGTTCTCTTCCCTTTTTTTCTCCCAAACAACCAGAGTCTCTTTCTCTGTGCTGAGCTGCCTGGTGCTGTGGGGAGGAGAGTCACAAGCACCCCTGTGGCTCCCCCACTACTACTGGGACTGTACTGAGCACTGAATTAAACCTGAAGCCAGCACAGCACTGGATCTCTCCCAAGGCCCACTGTAACCACTACTTGGCAACTGCCCATGTTTGCTCAAGGTCCTTGGACTCTACAATCAGCAGGTGACAAAGCCATATAAGGCAGTGACTTTCCTCTGGCCCCAGGTGGTACAGAGATGCCAGGGCTTGGAGTTGGAAACCTTAGAAATCTACCTGGAACTCTGTTCTACTGCAGATATGCTGGTACCAAAACCACAAGAAAAGGTCCTTTCCACTCTTCCCTTCTCTATCCCCAGGCTGAGAATCTCTCCCCATGCCCACCACCACAACAGGCCCATGGGGAATACTGCCAGGGCATCACCGATGTTTCCATTAGGCCCAAGGGCTCTTCAACTCAGCTTGTGGTAAACGCTGCCAGGCCTGGAACTTACCCTTCAGGGCAGTGGGCTCCCCTCTAACCCAGGGTAGATCCAGAAATGCCATCTAAGAGCCAAGGCCTGGAACTGAGTATCCCTAGACCCTCTTTGGTGCCTTTCCCTGTTGTTGCTATGCTGGTACCTAAGTTACAGACAAAGTCCCCTTTATTCTTACCTCTCTTTCTTGTAAGCAGAAGACTCTCCTCATAGTCACCACAACTATGAATGTCTAGGTCACACCTGAAGCCAGCATGTCTCTGAGTCTTACCCAAGGCCCACAGTGTGTACTCCCTGGTTACCCTGCCGATTATTCAGGGCCCATCGGCTCGTAGGTAAGCAGATGATGGGTCCTGCCAGGACTAGGTCCTTTCCTTCCATGCAGCAGCTTCTGGCCAAGGGTGTGTCTAGAAATGCCTGGGAACTAGGGCATGGAACGAAGGCTTCATGGCTCTGCTCAGTGCCCTATCTTACTGTAATTGAGTTGGTATCCAAATTGCAAAACAAAGTCCTCTTTCCTCTTTCCTCTTTTCTCAAGCAGAAGGAAGGGGTGACTTTTGGAGCTGCAAGCTGTGTTGTCTGGGGTTAAGGGAGGACTGGCACAGCAACTCCTTTAGCTGTCTTGGCTGGTGTGTCACTGGGTCATGTGCCCAAAAGTCCACTGGCTCCAAGCTCAGTACAGCACTAGGACCTGACTAGAAGTATAGTACTTGTGGCCTAGACAGCCTATCAAATTGATGTAGAACCCCAGAGCACTTCAGCCCATGGTGGCAAGTGCTTGCCAAAACTCAGATTCTGTCTGCTAGGACGCGTCTAAATGCTCCCTCTGTGGGCAGCAGCTGAGTTCTGCCTGGTGTTGGCAGCACTGAGCTCCAATGCAATTCAGAGCAACTGCTGGGGTCTCCCTCCTTGATATGCAAAGATTCTCTCTCTGTGCCATGTGGCTGCCACTGAGGATAGGGAAGAAGAAGTGGTGTGGGCAGTTCAAGGCTGTCTTTCCTACCCTCTTCACTGTCTCTTTCACAGTATAATGTTAAAATCAGGTATTGTGATTGCTCACCTGGTTTTTTTTATTCCTATGAAGGTGCTTTCTTATGTAGATGGTTGTTCCACTTGGTGTTCCTGCAGGGAGATCCATCAGTGGAGAATTGTATTTGGCCATCTTGCTCTGCTTCCGCAGGTCAAATATAAATGTTCTTATTGCCATCTGGAATGGTGAATCCTTTTCATGGGCTTTTCCAGTTACTTTGCCGAGAGTCCACTATCTATGGCAGCTACAGCCTCACAAAGTGTATTTCTTAAATAATAAGACTTGGAAGTTGAAATTATTCCTTGATCCATGGGCTACAGGATAGATATTGTGCTAGCAAGCATGAAAACAACATTAATCTTGTACATCTCTATCTCCATCAGATATCCGGGGTGACTATGTGCATTATCAAGAGGCGGTTGTACTTTGAAAGCAAGCCTTTTTTTTTGAGCAGTGGGTCTCAAAAGTGAGCTTAAAATATCAGTAAAAACTGCACTGTAAACAGATATGGTGCCATCTAGGTTTTGTTGTTCTGTTTATAGAACACAGGCTGAGTAGTTTTAGCATAATTCTTCAAGGCCTTAGGATTTTCAGAATGGTAAATGAACACTGACTTTAAGTCACCAGTTCCATTGGCCCCTAACAAGAGAGTTAGCCTTTTCTCTGAAGCTTTCAAGACAGGCATTGACTTCTTTTAAGCTATAGAAGTTCTCGATGGCATCTTCTTCCAACATGGGGCTGTTTCATCTACATGTAAAATCTGTTGTTTTGTATAGTCACCTCCATCAATTATCTTAGCTAGATCTTCTGCATCATCTACTGCAGCTTCTACATCAGCACCTGCTGCTTCACCTTGCACTTTTAAGTTATGGAGATGGTTTCTTTCCTCAAAACTCATGAACCAACCTCTGCCTGCTTCCACCTTTTCTTCTGTAGTTACTTCCAACCTCTTAGCCTTCACAGAGAGTTACGAACTTGTTCCGGATTAGGCTTTGGCTTAAGGGAATGTTGTGGCTGGTTTGATCTTTTATTCAGAACACTCAGATTTTCTGTGTATCAGCAATAAGGATGTTTTGCTTTCTTCTCATTCATGCACTTACTAGAGTATCACTTTTAATTTCCTTTTAGAACTTTTCCTTTGCATTCACAACCTGGCTGTTTGGCACAAGAGGCCTAGTTTTTGGCCTTTTCCAGCTTTTGCCATGTCTTCCTCGCTAAGCTTAATCATTTCTAGCTTTGGATTTAAAGTGAGAGACATGAGATTCTTTTCACTGGAACACTTAGAGGCCACTGTATACTTACTGATTGGCCTAATTTCAATATTGTTGTGTTTCAGCAAATAAGGAGGCCAGGAAAGGAGAGAGATTGGGAACACTGCTGGTGAAGCAGTCGGAACACATGCTACATTTATCAGTTAAGTTTGCTGACGTCTATGGGCACAGTGTGTGGTGCCACCAATTAAAAAGATCACACTGATTGCAGACAACTGTAACAAATATAACAGTAAAGAAGAGATTTGGAATATTGTGAGAATTACCAAAATTAATGCAGACATATAAAGTGAGCACATGCTGTTGGAAAAATGGTGCTAGTGGACTTGTTCTATGCAATGTTGCCACAACCTTCAATTTGTAGGAAAAAAAAATGGCTGGACAAGGCTCACGTCTGTAATCCCAGCACTTTGGGAGGCCAAGGTGGGTGGATCAGGAGGTCAGGAGTTCAAGACCAGCCTGGCCAAGACGGTGAAATCCTGCCTCTACTAAAAATGCAAAAAGTAGCCAGCCAGGCATGGTGGAGGATGCCTGTAATCCCAGATACTCGGGAGGCTGAGGCAGAGAACTGCTTGAACCTGGGAAGCAGAGGCTGTAGTGAGCCAAGAGCATACCACTGCACTCCAGCCTGGGTGACAGAGTAAGACTCTGTCCAAACAAAAAAAACCCCAAAAAAACCCCCAAAAAACCCACATAGTGTCTGTGAAACACACTGAAGCAAAGTGTAATAAAATGAGGTTTGCCCATACTTCATTTACTTTCACATAATTTGATAAATTGCTAAGTTCTTCTGACAAAGTATGATTGCTTGCAGAATCTTTCTGCCATCTACTTATCATTTTATTGATTAAACAAATTTTTTTTCCTAAATTGAAATTTAATCACTGCATTGATCTTCTTAACTTCATAAACCTCTAACTCATCCTTTCTTTTTGTCCTGAATTGCTGTTCACACGGACAAAGTATTTTTAAAAACAGACACATATATTTAACTTTCATTTTCAAACACTATAGAGTTGCTACATTCTGTGATCTATACTTGTAATGCAATAGCTGAGAAGATCTATTGCTGTTACTACCAAATTTAAAATAATACACTGAACACATTTTCTGCAGGATCAGACATTTTTTTAAGTTACTAAAAACAGATTATGTACCCTTTTAGAGGAATGATTTAAGGAAAAAAATTTCATATAGTAACATTTGAATGAGTTGACATTAGTTTTTACAATACTTTGACCAATTACCAGTTTTGCAATTTGTACGACCAGCTGTTGTTTTTAGATTCCAGCTAGTTTTGTGTATAAATAGAGTATTTTATGTGCCTTTTCCCTTCCCTTTATGTGTCTTTACACGGTAGAAAGGTTTCCAAAGGCAATGGCAATTAGCGGTGCTATCTGAGGCTAACTTCCCAAGCAATTTAGGCAAACAAGATTTTAGCCTGAATTTTCCAGGTAATTGCCTTGTTTTGCTGCTAAGGGCAGTTTGGGGAAGAGTAGCAGGACTAGACTAAAATACATTTTTTAAATCTGTACACTCAATAGCAGCGTGTGTTTGTAACTGTCATGTATTTTGGGAGATGAACAATGATGCCCCATGGCAACAATATTTGGCTGAAAGATCAAACCACCTAGGTGAATTAAATATGCAGCATTTCTGCTAATACTCCTAAAAATATTCAATTGTTATACCACTGTAAAGATTTTCCACTTTTCATACCAATATCTACCCCCACCCCCCAACTACAGCATCATATTTTTATACAGATTTTTTTTTTAAGCATAATAACACCAGCACCAAAACCCCACTGTTTCAGATACACAGTATACCAACCCATTAAACGAGTCAGTGCAGCAAAAAGCAAGCCTGTAGATTCAGGCAACCCAGATATTTACTAACTTTGAAAAGTTATTAAACTTCCAGAAGCCTCAGTTTTCTCATCTGAAAAGAGGCAATACTATATGTTTTCATGAGCTTGTGCTCATGCCAACTGAGAAAACACCAATACAGTCACAACCCCTAATAAATATGCTCATTCCTGCTTTGCAGAAGTTTTCTTTAATAATATTTATTTATTTATTTATTAGAGACAGGGTTTCACTCTGTCAGTCAGGCTGGATGTAATGGTGTGATCACAGCTCACTGCAGCCTCAAATTCCTAAGTGATCCTCCTGCCTCAGCCTCCCCAGTAGCTAGGACTACAGGCAAGCAGCACCACTCTGGTAAATTTTTAGATTTCTTCCGATATGGGGTCTTGCTATATTGCTGAGGCTGATCTATCTGCTTGCCTTGGTGCCCCAAAGTGCTGGGATTACAGGCATGATCCACCAGACCCGGCTTCTTTAATTATTTTTAATAAATTTATAACCACAGGTTTAAAATGCACTTTTAAATTTTTGTAAACATTGCACACTTCTGAATGTAATGCCTCAAGATAGTACTTACTCACTTTACATATATGATGTAAAATATACTACCTTTTAATTTTCCTAAATCTGCCTTTTTTAAGTTTCAAATAATATCCTTAGATTTTATAATCAAAGAAAAAATTCTTGTAGCCACACTTTTCATGATTTCTAGGCCTCTTTAACAATTAACATCTCTTAAATGCTTGGGACTTCTTTGCCAAAGTGAGGCAGAAAACTGCCAATTAAAACCCAGGTCATTTAAGTATATGCAAAGTTTTAACATAATTACCCTAGAACAATAATTTGCAAATGATGGGGAACTCAAAGACATATTTAATTGGAAAGAAAAACATTTTTTAAAGGTACTTTTGATATGATCGGCCTATTGCTCAGCAGAGAACTGCTGTTTGGGCACTTCACTTGGCTACAAAGATGTAGGAAAGGCAGGAATCTTAGAGCCACTGAATTGTGTTGGTCTTTGAGAGCTCATACTGCAGGGAGCAGTCCGTATTAGCTACTGACTTGCTTCCGAGTACCATTTGAGGTGTGGATCATAATCTTTGTTTATTTTTGAGATGAAGAAGTCTCGCTCTTGTCCCCCAGGCTGGAGTGCAATGGCATGATCTTGGCTCACTGCAACCTCTGCCTCCTGGGTTCAAGCAATTCTCCTGCCTCAGCCTCCTGAGTAGCTGGGATTACAGGCGCCTGCTAACATGCCCGGTTAATTTTTGTATTTTTAGTAGTGACAGGGTTTCACCATGTTGGCCAGGCTGGTCTCAAACTCCTAACCTTAGGTGATCCACCAGCCCCCGCCTCCCAAAGTGCTGGGATTACAGGTGTGAGCCATGGAGCCTGGCTTGAACATAATCTTTAAGCAGTTAGAGCCCTGAGTAATTTAAAAATTTTATGTCTCTATGCAGTCACTGAGATAAGCTATTTTTCCCCCTTTCCTTGTATAATGGTCTAGAAGGCAGGGTGTGTTCCTCTGAGGGTCACTGTCTGCAGATTTTCCAGGCTGTTGATCCTTTTTTTTCCTTCTTATAGACTGGATTCTTCTGGTAGAATGACTCCCCAGTGTGAATGCTTTAAAAAGATGACTTTGTTGCTTTTGACTCAGCTTTTAAATATCTTTTAATGCGTTTTAAATTTTCATTTGCTTCCTCAAAGTAATCCATAAATTAGTCTATAATTTTATCAACTGCAATAAATCAGCAATACAAGGTTTACCAGAGTTGCCTGTAAGGACAGGCAACTTATGTCATTTACTAAGATCTTGTACCTGCATGTAGATAACCTAGGGGTGTGACTGGATTATGGCCCCAAAGACATTCTTCCAGTAGAGGCACACAGATAGGTGACGGTGAACATCTCAGTTCAGTGATTTACCTTGCAGCGCATTTGTTCTGCATGGAGCTCTTCATGGTGATCCGGTAGAGACTGGGAAAGCTTCTTTTTGAAAGTTCGTAGTTTCTCCAGCGAATCTGCTATTCCTTTCTCACATTTTTCCCAGTCCTATCATAGGAATAAGAACAAATAACATAGACATTTTTTTTTTTGATGTAGGAAATTGGAGGAAAAAAGAAAAAAAAAAAAAAAAAAAAAAAAAAAAAAAAACCCTCTTCTTCATTCCCAGAGAAAATGAAAGTTACACTGATGGCAGAGTGTAGTGGCTCATGCCTATAATCCCAGCACTTTGGGAGGCCGAGGCAGGTGGATCACCCAGGTAAGGAGTTTGTAAACAGCACGGCCAACACGGTGATACATTGTCTCTACTAAAAACGCACAAATTAGCCAGGCATCGTGGCAGGTGCCTGTAATCCCAGCTACTCGGGAGGCTGAGGCAGGAGAATTCCTTGAACCTGGGAGGCAGAGGTTGCAGTGAGCCGAGATCATGTCACTGCACTCCAACCTGGGTGAGAGAGCAAGACTCCATCTCAAAAAACAAAAAAAAAGAAAGTTACACTGATGAACAATATGAAGGTACACCCACAGCCATTGCCAGGGGAGGCAGCATGCCGTTGCCATCAGAACAGCTGAGTTCAAAACTGACTCTGTTACTTATCTGTGTGGCTTTAAGCACATAATGCTCTCTTTCCATTTTCTCCTTGAAAATAGAAATAATACAAACTCTCTACATTTATTGGAGGCCAAAGGAAGCAATGGGTATCAAGGCATCAAGCACAATGACCAAAATATTATGGGTACCCAAAAATGTTATCTAAATCCAAATCTATCTGCAGAGGTAGGACTATAATCTCAGTACCTTGTCTCTTTCTTAACCCCATCCATAATTGCACCCAATGTCTACTCTCTTCTAAATGTACTACAAGGGATTAAAAAAAAAAGGATATGGAATCTCTTACAGGAAGAGCAACACGCACTACAAAAGCATGGCATTTTTGACTGGCTTGTTAATTCTGAAACGTATGTAGCAAAGGATTAAATGTGTAATACATTAAAAACCCATATAAATGAAGATGTAGAACAAGAGAGATAATACATAATTTAAGAAATCTATATCTACTATGCCAAGCAGTGGTAAGTGCTCTGGAGCAGAATATGGCAGGGCAGGTGGTAGAGGTTGGCAGTAGAGAATCAGGTAGATCTCTATGTACTGACAAAAGAAAACACCTATTGTGTGGTTATGTTTTGAAAGATTACACAGCAAACTGGTTTAACAATTAGGTGTGGTGGTACATGCCTGTAATCTCAGCTACTTGAGAGCTGACACACAAGAATTGCTTGAACCCAGGAGGTGGAGGCAGCAGTGAGCCAAGACTGCACCACAGCACTCCAGCCTGGGTGACAGAGTAAGACTCTGTCTTAATACACACACAAAAAAAGAAGATAGGAGAATTTGGATGGTAGGATAAGGGAAATTTCACTTTTTACTCTTCATATTTCAATTATTACCTAATTTTAAAAAATCAGACATATGTTTTTTTTATAAAAGAGTAGAATTTTTTTAAATGACAGAAACCACAGTGGAGCTTGATTTTTTTAATAGCACTTTATCTACACATTATCTCAAATCCGGTGTCTTAGTGCCAGCGAAAATTAAATTCAACTAACCAAGTCTCTGTTTTGTTCAACACTGTCCATTTGTCATCCTGTCCAATCCAGGCCTTCCTGCTACCCACGCATCTCCCCAGTGGCCACTCCCTACACCATGAACGACAGAATTCCAAAGCCAGACAACTAGAATCATGGTTAGAATCCTTTTTAGTAGTCACTATGGAGTCAAATCACATTCCATCTTCCTTCATAAAATCTCTCTCATTATCAACAGTCTTTTCTTACCTGGATTCTTTCTACTTCTGACATCTTAGTTTTAGCATAACAGCCCGTTGGTGTTATTAGCATAACATCCTGTTGGCGTTATTAGCACAACTAATTTCTGGAAGCAGTGTTGAGTAAAGTGTCTCCTTATTCAATATGTCTTTATCAAAAAATGAACTGAGAGCTTGACACGAGTCTCATTTCTCTTTAAAATTCCTTCATGGAACTTCTTAGAGTGCATAACCACATTCCCTCTTCCCAGTTACCAGAAAAAAAAAATCATTAAAAAAATATTTGTCCATCAGGGACAGATTTGTTTAAATCCTCCTTTATTTTAAAATATCTTTGTGTCCCCAGACTACAGTTAGCTCATCAATGCTAACCATAGTGAGGGTAGACAAAAAGATTCTCTTTCTGCTTAAACAACATTCTCAATAAAACTATCAAACACCCTGAAATCTATCAGCATGCAATTGATCAAAGTTTACTGATCTAAAAGAGATAAGTTCATGACAGGCACCGTGGCTCACACCTGTAATCCCAGCACTTTGGGAGGCTGATGTGGGCAGATCACTTGAGGCCAGGAGTTCAAGACCAGCCTGGCCAACATGGCAAAAACTCACCTCTACTAAAAATCAAAAATTAGCTAGGTGTGGTGGTGCATGCCTGTAATCCCAGCTGCTTGAGAGGCTGATGCACAAGAATCACTTGAACCCAGGAGGTGGAGGCGGCAGTGAGCCAAGATTGCACCACAATACTCCAGCCTGGGTAAAAGAGTAAGACTCTGTCTCAAAAAACAAACAAACAAAAATCAGCTTCTTATTTTTCAGAACAAAATTAAGAGACGATAGTGAAGAAGGTGAACATAGAGGGCATGGAATTATAATGCCTATTTTTGGCATACTTACTAAGAGTATTAAAAGCTAAATATAGATAAGCATTAAAGCTGTGGTAAAAAATACACTAAAATGAGGCTATAGAAACATCGAAATTTAGATTCATAAATTCCTTCTTAGGGAAACAGGATGTAGTGTGAAGAGTCAAAATAAAATAAACTTTAACAAGAAGAGAAGAGGAATTCCTCCTTCCAAGGATGACTTAGATTCTGAATCTATAACCAAGTCCTTTTATGACATGAATTATAAGGAAATAAGTTACTGTCATGGGCCTGCAAATATCTTCTAAAGTGGATGCTTTATACACCAACAAACAGACAGATAAGAAAAGCAAATGGAGTGGCTTACACATCATGCCTTATTAAGTCTTGGAAACATCTCCAAAAATCACAACACAAATTTAAAAAGAAATTATTAACATGCTCTCTACAGGATGAGTTACAATGTTTTAAATCCCTTCCTAAAAGCAAAAGGAAGAAAAAGAACCCATCATATTACATTACCGATGAATTGTGCTATGTGTAAATAATAGTTCTTTATAGCTGTTCAGTGGCATTTTTGATGGATTGCTTCCTTCACAGAAGCCAACATATTATTAAATAAAATTCCAAAGAATAAATCCAATGGGGATGCACACTTTAAGCATTAAAAAAAGCAAAATCTGTTATACTAACTTTAGAGTCATTATCTTTGATCCAAACATGTGACAGGCTAAATTTATTAGATACCATCATTCAAGTGTTGGTGATTATCAACATATATAGGACCATAGCATTTAGCTGCCTTTACTTTTAAAGATCATTGTACCACTAGCCATAGTAATTACTATCATTCATTTAGTGCTCACTATGAGCCAGGTAAGGTACCACATGATTCACTATCATTATTTCATTAAATTCTCACAATGGCCACATGGACAAGGTGAAATTATATACCCACTCTACAGATGAGGAAACCTGAGGCTTAGATAGGCTAAGTTAACATGTCACTTGGTTTACTATGATTTTAACTTGCGATTATCTTATTTTAGAGCCCCTGTCCTTTTTAAACTGCTCATTTAATTATGCAATATACATGCAATTGGACAGTGAGAGAAAAAAGTATATTGTGGGAGGTCCAGATAAATCTACGTTTTCCAAAACTTACTGTGTGATCCAGCAGGGGGCGCGTTAAGAGGTAGAGAGGCTTCCTCAAAGCAGTCAAGGCTGAATGAACTTCACCAGGTTAAGAAGGGCCTGGTGCGGTGAAATGAGTATCTGCATCCAACTAAGGGCTTAATCCACCTCCTGGAGACTTTAGCTTGTGGCAACTTGCTTAGGTCAGCTAAGATAAATCAAGAGTATCTTTCCGGGTTGGTTTTTCCCTTCCATAAAAGAAGAGATATCAATCTTGAAAACCACTTTAGAGTCTCAGATCAGGGAGTGGAACCTGCCCTTTGAATTTCTGTATGGATTTATAAAGTCATCACATGGCTAAGCCTTTGCACTGGCCATTAATCAGAATTCACAGCTTAGACAGTCTTATTAGGCTTTACTTTGTTGGGAGATTTTTCTGAAAAATGAAATGCTGAAAATTGGGAAACTTTTCCAGTTTGCTCAAGATAAGACAAAGTCTTAAATAAAACACAGAGGGTAAAATACTGCAGGGTATTATTTGATGATCTTTGTATTATTTGATTTGCAGAATAACAATGGGAGGAAGTAGTACAATAATTAAAAGTAGTTTTGGTTCTTTTTTTCTAACTGAACTTACTTTCAACAAGAAGGCTAGTTTTTTCTTCTGTTCCTCCAGCCGCATGCTGGCTGATTTCCATTTCTCTTGGATCTCAGTGAGTTCGGCCTGCAAAGCAGCCTCAGCTCCACTGTCCGCCGAGAGAAGGAGTTGCTTGCCAGCCTCCACAGTCAGGATGTAGCTGCCTTGCTGCCGCAGGAAAACCTTTTCTTTGAACTGAAAAAAACCATAGCTTTTTATTTTCTGATTCTTTCCTTCATTGTTTCCTTCCTATAAGAATTTTTAAATGGCATTAACTTTAAGCATACATAGATAGCATGCCCTCCTTCATCCGGCTACCATTTATTGTGGTGGTGCTTTGTGCATGGAGGCACTGGTGAATAAATGAGTGAGAATACAAGGGAGACAGGCTTAGTTTCTGTCCCCAAGGTAAATACAATTGATGCAATAAGACAACCCCTCTCTAAGATGGATGAGCAGGAATACAGAGGAAGACCTGACCCAGTAGGGGGCTCATCAAGAGGCAGGGAGGATTCCTCAAAGCAGTCAAGGCTGAATGAACTTCACCAGGTTCTAAGAAGGACCTGGTGCGGTGAAATGAGTATGTTCAAAAGTGGAAGAGAGGACACCTTCTCACAGAGAAATGAGGATGGGCACATTCACTTCGTGAGAAAAATAAGATAAATTCAGAAAACTGAATATAGTTTTCAGTGGCTAGAGTGTGGAATGCATGGGAGACAGTGGTAGGAGTGAGGCCAGGCAACATCTTGCAGAAATTTGGTTTTTCTTTCTTCTTCTTCTTCTTTTTTTTTTTTTTTTGACAGAGCAAATTTCACTCTGTGGCCCAGGCTGGAATGCTGTGGTGCGATCTTGGCTCACTGCAACCTCTGCCTCCCAGGTTCAAGCAATTCTCCTGCCTCAGCCTTGAGAGTAGCTGGGGACTACAGGCAAGGACCACCACGCTTGGTTAATTCTTGTATTTTTAGTAGAGATGGGGTTTCACCATGTTAGCCACACTGGTCTTGAACTCCTGACCTTGTGATCCACCTGCCTCAGCTTCCCAAAGTGCTGGGATTACAGGTGTGATGAAATTTGTTTTTTATACTAAAAGCGACTGGGGTTAACAAAGAATGTTGATGTTTGGATTAAAGTTTTAATAAAAGCACTCAGCAATCAAGTAAAAGTAGAATGGAAGAAGGGTATGTGTTGGATATACTAAGACAGATTAGGAAACTATTGTCTATCTGGGCTAGAAATCATGAGCACCTAACTAAGGCAGTGGCAGCAGGCGTGTAGATTTGGAGAGATTAGATAAGAGGGTGATAGACAAGGAGAAGTATAGCTCTTAAATGATTCTAGGGTTCCTATGCTACTGACACTTCCTGGATGTGTGATGGAAAAAGGAGAATAGTTGGTCCTGAGATCACAGGTTCTGCTGGGACCCACAGGGTACAAGGCATCTGTGATGCAAACAGACATAAATCCAAAATGTGGTTGGATACATGAGTCAAAAGTTCAGCAGGCTGGCCGGGCACAGTGGCTCACACTTGTAATCCCAGCACTTTGGGAGGCTGAAGAGGGTGGATCACAAAGTCAGGAGTTCGAGACCAGCTTGACCAACAAAAATACAAAAATTAGCTGGGTGTGGTGGTGCATGCCTATAATCCCATCTACTTGGGAGGCTGAGGCAGGAGAATCGCTTGAACCCGGGAGGCAGAGGTTGTGGTAAACCGAGATCGCACTACTGCACTCCAATAGAGTGATAGAGTGAGTGACAGAGTGAGACTCCATCTCAAAAAAAAAAAGTTCAGCGGGTAAATAGGACCACAGATACCAATATGCCCCTTCTCTGCTGGTAGGGGGCAGTTGAAGTCATGTCTGTGAATGAGGGCTCCCAGAGAAATTTGAAGGAGAAAGGAACTAAAGAACAATGACTTTAAAGGAAGAGGAGCCCACTGGATACTCCGGGAAGGACTGACTAGAATGACAGGAGGTAACTGTCTAAGGTGCTAGCAGCCCGAAGGTAAGGGGCAACCTGGAAATGAACAAAGAACTCAAACAGGACAGGGCTTCCTGCCTTCTTTGGAGTACTTAAGCTTCATGTTTAAATTGCTCAAGAATAAAATGTATGCAAGCAACATGAAGTTTTCCTTTCTTTGCCCTTAGCTTTTCATCCCTGCTAGGATTTAGTGAGCTGTGGGAGGCCATAGTGTGTGAAGTGTAAGGAGCCTTTGTGAGAGGCTGGGGCTTACTATCATTTCAGCATTCGATACGGGCATCGTAATTGAATCATTTTGTATGTTTCTGTTGACATTTGAGAACAATGTTTGTCCCAGTTGCAATGTCACTCTAGAGTCCTTTTGCAAAACCGAGGCTAAGGTAAAAGTGAGCGGTGGAAATATCTAAGAGGCATGAGAACGCTGTTTTGCATCTTACCTGCACTTCATCAAAGAGGGTCCTTGCTTGTTGCAGTGGTATAGGAACACTTCCGAGACCACTCATGGGGAGGTAGGACACTTCAACCAACCATTTACGAAGCTTTTCTGCCATCTCCCTGTAGCGTTGCCACTGGCGAATCTGGCTGTCAATGATCCCCCGCCTCTGCTGGGCCCTGCGAATCACTCCTTGCCACTGATTACTGAGGAGTGTCAATTTCAGGTTGAATTCATCTCTAGTGAAGAATTATGTGGTAAAAAACACTTTCATCTTGGATGCAGTTACATAATCAGCCAGTGTATACATTGTCGACAACTCTAATCTAGGGTGGCGGTTTTCAAATATTATGCTGTGATCTACTATTGGGTTACTGGGTTTATTGCAATTAATGTTTAAAATTAAACTACCTGTGTTTGCAAATGGTGAATGTTTTCATGTCTCAGCATAGGTTGAAGACAAATCTACAGTGAGGTCATCGTCCTTCCCTCTCTCCCTGACAGCATGACAGGGGAGGAGTGGACACCTGCAGATGCAATGGGAAGAGCTGCAAATCTTGAGCAACCCCACAGCAACGTGTGCAGCCCATGATGGTGATGGTGTCTTGCGGGCCACACAGCAGGAAAACGTGTGGAACAAGGCTTATGTAGAACCTTTGTTGCCAGTTAGAATCATAAGTCACTTGAATAAAATTATGTAATTTAGAAAGATTTTTAAAAACTGTACTCCATAAACTCTCTCTGTATTCCCTCACAATAAACAGCCCCAACCTTTAGCAAATCATTTCACACTTTCATCTAAATTATTTCTTCTACATTGTAGGCTGACTTCACTTCATTCTTAGAAAGATGAAAACAAATTATCATAGTCTGTATAAATGTCATTAATATATTTAGAAATAATAAATTTTACTTAAGATTTCTCAAGTTCAGGCTAAAGAATCTCAGATCTTCTAATATGTTCCTATCTGTTTTCTAGCTTTAAAAATATATAGGTAGTTCTTTATTAAGTTTTATTTAATGTTTAACTTGTGGCTCTAGAACTGGCTAGTAAGGGTTTGTCCCGCATCAAACAGAATGAGTTTTTATGTAGATTACAGTGTTATTCACACATAAAGTGCAAGTAATGTTGCACTTTAATACTAAATACTAAATGCCTGCATTTATCTATTATAATAGTATTGCTTTTCTTCCTCAGATATGCTATCTTCTTCTCTAGAGGGTAGCATCAACTTTGAATTAGACTTACTATTCTGGACTTGGGTCTTCTTGAAACTTCCTATTATCCAGAAACACTATAAATTTTGATTTTGTAACGAAATATGCTGCTACTCCTAAAAACGTATTTAATGACTCAACTTAAACAAAACATGAACAATACACAGTCAACATTAACAAAATGAGTATTAAAAATAAAATATACTATATAAAGGCCCTGCAAAAAATTTCGTATGTCCTCCCATTTTAAAAAACAAATCCATATGGGCCAGGTGTGGTGGCTCACATCTGTAATCCCAGCACCCTGGGAGGTTGAGGTGATGGATCACCTGAGGTCAGGAGTTCAGGACCACTCATAGGGAGGTAGTACACTTCCTTTTGTACTTTTAATAGAGAGGGTGAAATTCTGTCTCTATTAAAAATACAAAAATTGCCGGGCATGGTGGTGCATGCCTATAATCCCAGCTACCCAGGAGGCAGAGGTTGCAGTGAGCCAAGATAGGGCCACTTCATTTCAGCCTGGGTGAAAGTTTAAGACTCCATCTCAAAAAAAAAAAAAAGGTCCGTATGATAGCTACTTAGATTTTGATGATGACTTCTGTTTTTGAAAGGAAATTCTGATGTGTCTAATCAATTGCAGTAGCATTCAAATGTTCAAATGTGGTGAATTAGGCTCATGATGCCACCCTAAAAGTTACAAGCATCTGTCATTTCAGAAAATGTACAACTCCAGGACTTGGGAATACCGTACAGTGTTGCTTTCCCTAGCAGGTAACTACCCAAGACCTCTTAGGGTTCCCCACCGTCTCTTGGTACAACCAAGCTGTCCCAAACTACCTGCCAGCATGAAGAATTACTTAAAACATGACATCGTTCCCTGTGCTAAACTTGACGCTCTAAAAAATATAACTCATAAATTAACTTTCAGAACACAATACACTTGTAATCTGGGGTCTTCTTATTGTCAGTAGGTTCTAATCTGATATTTTTTCCCTTCAACTTTCAAAATTCTTTATCCTCAAGTCTAACCTCCCATTTTTATTGCTTTGGTATATTTTCCCTAAATGTTTTATTTAAAATTTAATCGATGCTGGCTTGCATGTATTTAATTTTTATTTTACTTAATGACTTAAATATTTATAATATTGTTATAGAG
Organism: Sapajus apella; assembly: GCF_009761245.1. Lineage (NCBI taxonomy): Eukaryota > Metazoa > Chordata > Mammalia > Primates > Cebidae > Sapajus > Sapajus apella. The sequence continues at coordinate 5,007,521 of NW_022437045.1, read as the reverse complement.
CTGGCTAAGAAATGATAAAGCAAAAGATAAAAGTTAATTGTATTTGAATTTGTTTTATTTTCAAGGCCTTAAATTCTCAGGAAAGCTCACATTTAAGTTTGGCTTACTTAGAATAGAATAAATATGATATCACATTTTGTTGTTCCAAGCTTAACCATGAAAATCTTTCATGTACTTCCAAAGAAATATCCGCTTAAAACTGAAATTGCTTCTACAACATTAAAGACAAAACTCTCAATAAAAGTAATTTATTTTCTATTTTTTGAAAAAACATCAAGTTAACTGTAGTCACAACTACTGGTTCCTAAATATGAGAAAAGTGTACATATGTAACAAAACACATGAGACTAATACTCCAAATATCACCATGGAAAGTAGAGGAGATAAAGTAAATATTGTTTCTAGGAAATGTAAATATCATATGAAACTGTCAATTCACATGCCATAAATCTGGGGAGAAGCCAAATTTTTACCTCTGCATTTTTAATAAAGGAATAATTTGCTATTGAATGAAGAGGAAGAAAGATTTCAGGTGGCATATAAACTGACTTAAGGTAGCAAACCATTTTCAAACACAGAGGAATTCTCATAGCATGAGAAAGCTCGCTGGCATGATCCAGTACTGACTGAAAACCAGACACAGGCTCCAGGCCTGATTCTGTTGCTGCTTAGTTCTGTGACCTTGGTCAAATCAGTTCATATTTGTGGATTTCAGGTTTTTCATCTATAAGTAAGAGAGATGGGCTAGTGATCGCTATGCTTCTTTTACAAAAAATAATTCTGTAATTGCATGAGAATATTAGATGCATCTGTTTACAAACCATTGATAGGTCACTGATATGGTTCATGCTGATCTATTCATTAATTCCATTCCCTACAGATGACTAGTGAAGGTTGGCTAGGTGATTTCCAATTACTCTATGCCCTTCATATAATATAATAGCAGTTCTCTAAAAAGATTCAATACTCAGTTATTTCAGAGATTGAGACAAGCCTCTCCTCCAATTACTGAGGCTCCACTGCAGTTCAATTGCCTCAGGAAGATTGGATATATGCCCTCTAATCTGCTCATTAAAAAGAAAATGACTAATTTACTGGAACCTTTCTTTATAATAATTTATCAAAGAGCCTACCTGTCATCAACTTGACCTTGTTCTAGAAGACGCTGCCCATCAATAATGATTGAGTGTAAAATCTGCTGACGACTGAACATCTCGGCTTGAAACAACTATAATTTAAAAAAAAGGAGAACATACTTTAGAGTTCCTAATTTTAGTGACCGGTTCTCTGATAACTTTCCAAATAGTCTAGTTTTAGCGAGACCATGAAAGTGGCCTCCAGCTGAATCAGAAAATGTGTGAAATCCTACAGTTTAGGAATAATTTATTTTTAAATCATCAATTAAGATGTACTCAAAGATAAAGTTCAGTGTTTGGTTTACTAAAACTAGATGACTAAAAGTAGAATTATATTTCTCTTCTTTCTTTCAAAAACCCCTAATAAAGTAAGTTAATACACAATTTGTTTTCTGGTTTATTTTGTGTCTAAAATATGGTCCATATTCAAGACAGAGGATAGCTTAGGACCTTTAAAGAAGTCAAAGAAAAAACAATAGCCCAGTTTTTTGTTTTTTTTTCTGGTCTTTTCAAACTCATTGTTTCTAAAATTTAATTAGGTTAATAAAGTTGTTTCACTATTTTCAAAACTCAACAGAAGGTCCTTTGAATTATTTGTTTTTTAAACAGCTTTATTGAGCAACATTTCACATACCACACAATTCATTCATTTAAAATGTTCAATTTAGGAATGTTTATTATATTTACAGACTTTACAACCATTACCATGGTCAATTTTAGAATTTTCATCACCCCAAAAAGAAACTCTATCCTCATTTAACAATCATTTCCCCATTTCCTCCCAATCCCCCAGCCTTCAGCAACCACTAATCTATTTTATGTCTCTATGGATTACTTATTCTGGACATTTCATATAAATGGAAGTTTGCAATCTGTGGTCTTCTGTGACTGGTTTCTTCCCCTTAGCATAATGTTTCCAAGGTTCATACATATTGCAGCATATAACAGTACCTTACTCCTTTTTATTGTGACTAGTATTCTATTACATGGACATCACATTTTATTTACCCATTTATCAGTTGATGGACATTTCAGTTGTTTCCATGTTTTGACTATTATGACTAATGCTCCTATAAACAATGTACCTATACAAGATTTTGTGTGGACACGTATTTTCATTTATCTCAAGATAAAATTGATTGTGGTAATGGTTGTAAAGTGTGTAAATACTATAAAAATTAATTTGCTCACTCTTAGTTCTTATATTGCTATTTATTGGTGTAACTAAGTTGGTATGTGTGTTTATGAATTATATGCACATGGAGAGATAGGTCTCACTTAAAAGAAAAGCTTAATTCAAAATTTTTAAAATATAGAATTTAAAGACATCTAAGGTATTTTTAAATCCAGTTTTATTGAGTTGACCAATGATGAAATAATAGAAAAAAAAAAAACTACAATGAGATTGCATCTCACACCCACAAGGATGACTAAAAGAAAAAATAGCAAATGTTGGTGAGGGTGTAAAGAAATTGGAACCCTAAGACATTGCTTATGGGAATGTAAAATGGTGAAGCTGCTTTGGAAAACAGTTAACATAGAGTTACCATATAGAGTTACATTGAGTTAAATGAAGTAATTGCATAATAAAGTAATTCCACTCCTAGCTAAGGGCTAAGAGTGGGCAAATTAATGAATTTTCTTTTTGTATATAGTTCTTTCCACTCTCTGTTTCTTGAGAAATAATTAGAATGCAATTTAATCAAGAGGTATACCTGGAAACATATGATAGCTTGAATTCCTGGTATAAAATTTACATATGCTTTTTGAAGAACACAAAAATTTTAAAGACTTTTGATCAAAGCATAGTCTCTTAAGCAATTGACCTTCACAATTGCTCTAACCCAATTTGAAGTTGTCTCTAACCCAATTTGAAAACTGCCTATCTATATGCTTTCCACTAACTTTGCCTGCTTCAAGTAAGGAGACTTTAATCACAATTTTGGCGTTATACATTACGAGGAACTGAAGGTTGACATGTGCTTATAACCAGCCACGGAGCAGCCAAGAGGACCACATTGTCATAATTGAGTTATCAAAACCTCAAGCTTAAGAAATAAGGCAAAATGATGCATGCATTTGGATACTCAGTGCAAAGGGCCTGATTTTAATTCTTTCACATAGCATTTTGTAGCATCTTCCAAAAGCCTAAAAATTTCTTATTACCCCCAAATCTACTGACATAACTTACCTCATGTGCTCTCTGCTGTTCCAAAAGATGCTGATAATTTCCTGAAATCTCTACTGCTAACTTTTGTTCTGTTTGAAGTAGGAATTCCATCCATGTTTCACATTTTTCCAAGAAAGTCTGATGTTGTAGCAAAAATGACTGTAACTTGCTAAAAGAACAAAGGTCAAGGAACAGTGGTTATTTTGCGGCTTATTCTCATATTTCTAGTATATAAAACTAGATTAAATAATCTCTGTGCTCAATTCTAACTGGGCCACCAAAAAGCTTTCATGTTAGGCAGTAAAATTCTTTTAAAAAAGACAAAAGAGGCCAGGTGCAGTGGTTCATGCCTGTAATCCCAGCACTTTGAGAGGCCAAGGTTGGCAGATCACCTGAGGTCAGGAGTTTGAGACCAGCCTGGTCAAATGGTGAAACCCCATCTCTACTAAAAATACAAAAATTAGCCAGGTGTGATGGTGTGTGCCTGTAATCCCAGCTAGTTAGGGGAGCTGAGACACGAGAATCGCCTGAACCCGGGAGACAGAGGTTGCAGTGAGGTGAGACTGCACCTTTGTACTTCAGCCTGAGTGACAAGAGTGAAACTCCATCTTAAAAAAAAAAAAGAAAGAAAATTGAAAAAATGTGAAAGTTCAAAATGTACCTTTTTAAAAATGATAAAAGTTATTTGTATCCTTTAATATATTCTTAGATGTTCTTACTTAAAAGAGTTTTCTGATTAAAGCACTATTTATTACATTAAACATGAGAAATTACAATTTGAATTTACCACTTTTAGTTCAAATTTTGTCAGTGCTATGGGAAAGATCAGAATTTATATATATACACAAATCATGCACTTATATTCTATTGATACACTGGTGCTACGGCTTGAATGCGTCCCTTCCAGAATTCAGATGTTGAAACGTAATGGTGAGTGTTGGTAGCATTGTGAGGTGGAGGCTTTACAAGGTGATTAGGCCAGGAGGACCCTGCCTTTGTGACTGGGATTAAGGGTCTTATAAAAGAGGATTCACGATCCTTGAGGAATCACCACACTGTCTTTCACAATGGCTGAACTAATTTACACTCCCACCAACAGTGTAAAAGTGTTCCTATCTCTCCACATCCTCTCCAGCATCTGTTGCCTCCAGATTTTTTAATGATTGCCATTCTAACTGGCATGAGATGGTATTTCAATGTGGTTTTGATTTGCATTTCTCTAATGACCAGTGATGATGAGCATTTTTCACATGTTTGTTGGCTGTATACATTTCTTCTTTTGAGAAGTGTCTGTTCATATCCTTTGCCCACTTTTTGATGGGGTTGTTTTCTTCTTGTAAATTTGTTTAAGTTCTTTGTAGATTCTGGTTGTTAGTCCTTTGTCAGATGGGTAGATTGCGAACATTTTTTCACATTCTGTTGGTTGCCGGTTCACTCTAATGATTGGTTATTTTGCTGTGCAGAAACTCTTAAGTTTAATTAGATACAGAAATACCAATTGCCCCAGCAATCCCATTACTAGGTATATACCCAAAGGATTATAAATTGTTCTATTATAAAGACACATGCACACAAATGTTCATTTCGGCACTGTTTATAATAGCAAAGACTTGGAACCAACCCAAATGCCCATCAATGATGGACCGGATAAAGAAAATGCGGCACATATACACCATGGAATACTATGTAGTCATAAAAAAGGATGAGTTCATGTCCTTTGCAGGGACATGGATGAAGCTGGAAACCATCATTCTAGCAAACTGACACAAGAACAGAAAACCAAACACAGCTTATCCTCATAAGTAGGTGTTGAACAATCAGAACACATGGACACAAAAAGGGGAACATCACACACTGTGGCCTGTTGTGGGGTGGGGGAGCTAGGGGAGGGATAACAAGAGGTGGGGGGGAATGGGGAGGGATAACATTAGGAGAAATATCTAATGTGAGTGACAGGGGGATGGATGCAGCAAACCACCATGGCATGTGTATACCTATTCAACAATCCTACAAGATCTGCACATGTACCCCAGAACTTAAAGTATAACAAAACAAAACAAAAAAAGGATTCACACAGCATTCAGTACTGTTGCCCTTCTACCTTCCACTGTGTGTACCCCTCCACTCCTGAAGGTAGCAGAAAGGTGCCATCTTGAAAGCAGAGAGCATCCCTCACCAGACAACTGAATCTGCTAGCACCTTGACTGTGGACTTCCCAGTATCCAGAATTGTGCGCCTGTTATACATTTCTGTTCTTTATAAATTACGCATTCTGTGGTATTTTGATATAGCAGCACAAACCAGACTAAGACAATTGGAACAACGAAGACATCTCTTGTTTACTCTACCTGAATCTTTCTGTCGTCTGAGAGGAGATCAGAGACCAATGGCGGTTCAGATTCTGCATCCTTTTGATTTCCTTATCATTCAAGGGTAACCTATATCCAAGCTCATTTAGACGGTCTAAATCTGGAGCCATGCTGCTGAATTTTAACATCAGTCCCTAGAAGCAGGATTTAAAAGTAGGCTTAGCACCATGGTCAAAAAAGGAAAAGCTTTTTCAAAGTGCACAGTGAATTTCTGATTTCAGGAAGAAGCTGGTCTTTGGTCTAGTGGCCTCTGCATTTCGAGGCCACATACTTACGATATCTACAGGTACAAAGAGCGAAAAGGCAAATCTCCTATTCAGTCTGAACTACTGCTGCTGCTATTGCTACTGAAGCTACTCATTATCCTTTATTGACTATTTACATGCATTATATTTTTCCTTGACACGTTACATTATTTACTTGTATGGATTATACACACAAGCGTATTATTTAGTTGATTTACATATATTACTCGATTTTTATTATGTATATTTACATGTATTATATTATATATACTATTTACTTGATTTATTTACTCATATGTAATTACATTACATACGTTATATTACTTATTTGGTTTATTTACTCATGTGTAATTCTTGATAGGACTGACAAAGGATGAAAATTATGCTGATAAATAAAAGGCCTTACTTCTTACCATTTATGTTTAATTTGTTCATGCTAATATCCTCCTTTATTATTCACAACAAATAAAAGTTATAACAGTGATAGCTAACATTTATTGAGCATTTACTATGAATCAAGCATTGTTAAGAGCTTTGCAAGCAATAACTCATTTTACCCACAAAACAATCACATAAGTCATGCTGCTCTTCCCTCTTCACAAGGGAGGAAAGGGAGGCACAGAAACTAAGTAAATTTCTCCAGGCCACCCAGCTAGTACATGGAAGAACAGGGTAAACAAACCTTGTTGGGTTCCTGCCAAAGGAAATACAATTTCACTTGAGCTCTGACGTGACCACACTTTGCCTTAAGAGTAGTTTTAGGTCCCTCACGCCCCACCCCAGAACTGGTGAGGGTGAGGCTCAACCAAAACAGCAATCTATTCTTTCAGATCTCTCCCCTCCCTTCAAACACAGGACCAAGTTATTGGTTCTGGTTTTCTCATGGGCATTCTTATCTCCATCTAGGAAATTGATTACAGGAAGGAGAAAATGTGAGGCCATCTTTGGCTATGTGTGTGTCTTCTCTTTGCATGCTCTGCAAAAGATCATGCTTTCTGAAGAAAGAATAAATCTCAAGTATTGAAACTAAAATATAACTAAAAATGGCATATTGTCCATGGGTAGACATCAGCAATGAACAAAATTGACATGACACAGTCCTTCCCCTCATGGCACTTTCAGGGAGTAAGATACCATTCCAGTAGTCACAAGTGTGACAACAGTCCCCTACTCACAGGAATGTAATTAAATGACACGATAGAAGAAAAACCATAGAGTGCTCTGAAAATGTGTCACTGGGGAGCCTGGCCCTGGACAGACAGTGGAGACTTTCCTAAGAGAGTGACATTGAACAAAATGACCAGGACTTTACTTTTTTAAATGAGGAATAAGCTGATGAGGACAAGAAAAAAATCCAGAGAGAGAAAATGTCTCATGTACAGACATTGGGAAGCACGGTGGCACCCGAGTGGCTGGAGGGGGAGATGGGCAGCGGTGCAACAGAATGAGATCCTCAGGAAAGGTAAGGACAGCATGCTGCCCTGATAAGCCACATGGTCTTTTCCCTAAGAGCAGCAGGAACCCTTGAAGATTTTAACCAAGGGAATAATATGATAAAATGTTCACGTCTGTTGTATTATTTTTCTTACTTTATTGAACATTTAAAATCATTCACAACTGGCCGGTGTGGTGGTTTATGCCTGTAATCCCAGCACTTTGGGAGGCCAAGGCAGGTGGATCACAAGGTCAGGAGTTCGAGATCAGCTTGGCCAATATAGTGAAACCTCATCTCTACTGAAAACACAAAAATTAGCTGGGCGTGGTGGTGGGCGCCTGTAGTCCCAGCTACTCGGGAGGCAGAGGCAGGAGAATTGCTTCAAACTGGGAGGCAGAGGTTGCAGTGAGATGAGATCATGTCACTGCACTCCAGCCTGGGCAACAGAGCAAGACTCTGTCTCAAAAAAAAAAAAAAAACATTCACAATTAAGTAAAACCCTTTGTTTTTTATTTTTAAAAATTATTAAATTACTTTTGATGAACAAATTATAATCATATATATTTATGGAGTATATGATGTTTTCATATAATGTAGAATGATTAAATCAAGCTAATTAAGTAAAACTCTAAAAAAAAGAAAGAAATCATTCTGACAGCCGGGGGAGGGGAGGTTGGGTGGGTTGATATGGATGTGTGGGAGGCCACTGTAGTGTCCCAGAGAGATAGGAGTAGCTTGAGCTAGGAGTAGATGTTAGAAACAGAGATGAGAGGTTCAAAAGTTAATAGGGAGGTGATGGACTGGTCACAGGAACATGGTGAGGGACCAGCAGTGGAAAGAAGGAGGAGTGAGGTGGTTTCCAGGAGTGAGCTGGGAAATCAGCCTGTGAACACAGCCAGCACACAGTCCACTGTTTGCCAGAGAAAGTCTCACTGGGAGCTCACTCGAAAGAAAGAGTGGATCTACATCAGTTTTGAGTTTCTCTTAAATTTTGAAAATAGGGCTGGGTGTGGTTGCTCATGCCTATAATCCCAGTATTTTGGGAGGCCAAGGCAGGTAAATCACCTGAGGTCAGGTGATCAGTTCAAGACCAGCCTGGCCAACATGGTGAAAACTCATCTCTCCTAAAAATACAAAAATTAGCCAGGCATGGTGGCATGCATCTATAATCCCAGGTACTTGGGAAGCTGAGGCAGGAGAATCGCTTGAACCCAGAAAGCGGAGGTTGCAGTGAGCCAAGATTGCGTCACTGCACTCCAGCCTGGGAAACAGAATGAGACTCCATCTCAAAAAAAAAAAAAGAGATTTTGAAGACAGATGGTAAAAAATCTGGGACTGAGATTTAAATACACTTACCTTAAGTTCTTCCATCCTTTCCTGGATGGTAGAGAGGTCAGATGAGTGGCTAGGGTCCTGCCCTTGTAGTATTTCTTCAGCTTCCACTATCCAGGCCTCCAAAGCTTCTAAACTCTTGGCAAAGGTTTCATAATCAAGAACTCCAGCCTTTTTTTTTTTCACAAAAGAAATTAAGAAATTGGTATTTTAGTTAAAAAAAAAATCAATATTTGAATAAAGTCTACTAAAAGGGCAAGTGAATGTTAAAATTATTTTTCATATTCTTGTATCAAATTGCCATTTTCAAGACATCATTCCTAAAAATAATGCCTGTAATCCCAGGCTTTAACAATTTAAATCTTCTTTATGTAATTTTTCTAAAAACTAGAATTATTTCTATGCACCATTAGTCAATAACAAGTAAAATTATCCTTTAAATATATGATCAAACAATGGATCTAAAAAAATCTTCTGATTCTTGTCAAAGTCTAAGTTATAAAAACATGAATATTCATATTAAAGTTGCTTAGTGCTTATTAGTCTAACAGACCACAGAGGTAGGCATTGGTTCAGGGGCTTGCATCTTAAATTGATTTTAAAATTACTTTGTAGAGAACAGTGTAAAACTTCCACCTTCATCACCCCATCAGAATAAGCTTGTTTACTTATTATTTTAGTCTTGAATGAGGCATTGCTGCAACGACAAGGAATTCTTTTCCTGTGTTTGCACCCAGATATTAGAGAACACCCAATTTATAGAAGATACTGAATAGGAGCTCTGTACCTGTAACGAGGTCTGTTGTTTGCAGAGAGCCTGCTCTAGGGCACACAAGTGTTGACTCAAAGAGAGTTGGTCCGATTGAATGGCTGATGCCGCTGAAGCATCCACTTGCTGCTTGAGTTGCTCTCCCAGCTCATGCAGAACGAAGAGGGAATCTTTAACTGTGCCTAGTCCTTTGAGGAGGTCCTATAAAAGGTGAAAATAAGCCCACTGTGAAGCACATTTACACTCCTTATCATAAACAGCAGTCGACAAAGGGCTACACATCTAGAAATACACAATTCCTGCTGATCAAATTATTATGCTACATAACGTTCACCTGCGGAAAAATGATCAAGTATTGAATCCAATTTTTAAAAAGGCTATATATGCATATTAATATTTCAAATATATATTATATACATATAACATATAGCTATATATATGATTAGTCTTCTGTTAGTAAAAGCTATGTAGGCTCATTATAGGACCTTGGGGAAATGCAGAAAAACATGCATAAACAAGTAAAAAAAAACACGATCCAAGAGTAAAGCCAATAACTGGAAATATTTTGGCACTTTTTTTCCTACCTCTTTATGTAATTTATATCAAATTGAAAACAAAATGTTTTATTTTTCCTTTTTCTATTATTATTATGCACACCAGGAATTTGTCAGTGGTATCTTCCATATGTGTGGTCACATTATTGCAACTACAACAACCTCCTATCTCAGTAGGATACAGAACCCAGTGATGATTTTGGGGAGCAGGGGGTAAGAGTAGTCTGTATTCCCATTCTTTTCCAAGGCATCTCTTAGCCTCCACTTTGTGGAACCCTCTTACAGGTTAAAAAACACAAGCCATTGGAAATTCCCTATTTCTGCTTTCTATCCTATCATTAAAAGATAACAGGTGACTGCTTCTTCTACCTGTTGCTGGTGCCCACCCAGTCCTGCTACACCTCGACAAAGACTTCTGTGAGAGAAAGGAAAACATAGGGCTCCTAAGCTTGATACAGATAACAGACAAGGTGTATTTCAGTTCGGGAGTATTGAAAATGACAACTCTTGTATATATAAATTATGTGGATGAAAAAAGCACCATATTATCTTTATTTTAAAATATCCATCTCAGTCAGGCACAGTGGCTCATGCCTGTAATCCCAGCACTTTGGGAGGTGGATCATGAGGTCAGGAGTTCGAGATCAGCCTGACCAATATGGTGAAATCCCATCTCTGCTAAAAATAAAAAATTAACCAGGCATGGTGGCAGGTGCCTCTAATCCCAGCTACCCAGGAGGCTGAGGCCTGAGAATCACTTGAATGCAGGAGGTGGGGGTTGCAGTGAGCCAAGATCACCCCATTGCACTCCAGCCTGGGCAACAGGGCCAGACTCTTGTCTCAACAACAACAACAACAAAAAGCAACAAAAAATCCATCTCTAGCTTTAAAGTGATTGTTCAGGTTGAAGGTATTAGAATAGATCAAACTTTTATTTACAAAGTTTTTGTAAGCTTGCCTAATTCTAATCAACTGATTTGGAAAAGTTTATAAAAAGATCCTTATAACAAGCTCATAAAAATAAAGACAAATAAGGACAAATAGTAAGAGCCATCTAATGGTTGAAACAAGAGAAGAGCTGTTTCTTAAACCCTTGAGTAGGTTATTGGCAGCTATAGTGAAAAACAGAATTATTAAAAAGGTATAAAAAGAAGTATACCAGTAAATCAGCAGAGAAAGACTTCTTTCTTCCATTAATATCTTAGATAAAACTATCGTGCAGATGCTTACATAGGAGATAATGAATGTAAATGGACAACACATAGAACATTATTCCCCATATGATTATGTCTTAAATTGACCATCCCCTAGAACTTTCACAATGCCTAAATTCCACTAGGAGAAATGGGAAAACTACTCATTTTAAAAAATGAACAATGGGAAGAAACCTCTTAATCTGATGCATGTGCACCTGTGTTCTGAAAATCAGGCAGGCTCTTTGATGCCAAGGCAATTATTTTTGGATGACTGTCTCACATAGAGAGACATACCAAAGCTTACACAGACCAAAAGCTAAACTTTGGCAGTCTAAGAAGGGCACGTCGGGAAAACGAGATAGCTCCTGAACGTACGTTGCAATCTTGAATCCATGTAGCAACCTCATCATCGGCGATGTCCTTGTTCGTGGCTGCCTTCAAGAGCTCATTGGTTCTGTCCTCCTGCTGCTGAACCGTTGAAGAGCACTGTTTGGAGTAGTCCTTGTATCTTTGCCAAAGCTGAAGTAGGGCCTTGCTGGAGTATAGCTGCTCAGCAATCTCCTCCAGCAAGTTATTCCATCTGGAGATAATAACCAACACTCATAAGCAGATGACCACCTCTCACCAAATGTTGATATTTACTATTTTATTTTTCATGATCCTAGTTCATGTGAACATAGACGTATTCATTTCTAGTTATCATAATAAAAATGAATGTTTCATAGTCACAGTTTCAAGGTAGGTAATGAGGATGATGGCAATCTCTGGGTTTGCCATCAAAGGACAGGATGGAAAGCAGAAACAGGAATGATCACAAATAGTTCTATTATAATGACACATGCACATGTATGTTCATGGTAGCACTGTTTACTTGGAACCAACCCAAATGCCAGTCAATGGTAGACTGGTTAAAGAAAATGTGGCACATATACATCATGGAATACTATGCAGCCATAAAAAAGGATGAGTTCATGTCCTTTGCAGGGATGTGGATGAACCTGGAAACTCATAAATGGGAGTTGAACAATGAGAACACATGGACACAGGGAGGGGAACATCACACACTGGGGTCTGTTTTTGGGTGAGGGGGCTAAAGGAGTGATAGGAGGGGGTGGGGAGGTTGGGGAGGGATAACATTAGGAGAAATGCCTAATGTAGGTGAAGAGGGGATGGAGGCAGCAAACCACCATGGCATGTGTATACCTATGTAACAGTCCTGAAAGATCTGCACATGTACCCCAGAACTTAAAGTATATAAAAAATTGTATTTTGAAACTACTTACAAAAAAAAAAAAAAGAACAGCAGTTCTAATTCTTTCTAAATCTCTTGACTACATTTATTTATCCTTAAATTCATGTTGTGAACATAAACTTTAAAGGAATAGAACCTATGTAGCTCAAATTCAAAATGTCACTAAGTTTTATTTATATCACTATTAATAAGAAGGCTGTGATATAAATAGTTGGGTGAAGTTAACACACACCATACCTCATGGTGACTTCTTTCAGTGTATTGGTAAGAGTTTCCGTCACAGGTGGCTGACACTCTTTTAATAGTTGGTTGGTGATAGAGCCGAATTTCTGTAAGCTCGTCTCCTGTTTCTCTAGATCATCTTGAAGATTCTGCCCAAAAAGAGACCCACAAAAGACAAAGACATGAGAGATCTGATTGTAATAAGCAAGTTTAAAATGAATGTGTATATGATTTCCTAAATATGTACATATATATATATATATATATATATATATATATACACACACACACACACACACACAGACCAGGCATGACTTAGCACCAGTGCTTTACAGCTTTCTTTAAATCATCATTTATTCTCTTTTTTAGGATTTTGTTATTTTGGCTATCAGAAGAGGTTCTTAGCAATGAAGCCTTCTTCTACTGGCATTTGGATTCTGCTGGAAAAGCTCGCGTAGGGTGCCCTTGTCCATCATCTGGTAGGAAGCCACAGCAATGGCGTATGTAATGCGCTATCTGCCAAACTGTGGATCTCTTTGATACTCTGATATTCAAAGCCAAAGCCAGATCTATTTTATTACATACCTAGTATGTGATACTAGGTATGTAATAGCCTAGTATGTAATACTAGTATGTAATACCCTAGCATGTAACACCTAGTATGAAATAAAATAGAGTGCTTCTACCACAAACTCCCAATGATGAAGACTCTAACAAGGCACAGTTTTGCCAAGTTTTATCTCTGAGTGCTCTTCCTTGTCTAGAATTAGTTTTAATTAAAAACAAAAGATTTTTAATGGACAAATAATAATTGTATGTACTTGTAGGGTATGATGTAATGTTTTGATATATGTTTACATTGTGAAATGAATTAAGTTAATTAACATATCATTACCTCACATACTTATCCATTTTTGTCTAGCAAAGTTGAACTCATAGAAGTAGAGAGTAGAATGGTAGTTTTCAGAGCATGAGATAAGGGATTAGATGGGGAAAAGAAAGACGTTGATCAAAAGGTACACAGTTTCAGTTAGACAGGGGGGATAAGCTTTAGTGATCCACTGTGCAGAATGGAGACTATAATTAATAATAATGCATTGAATACATTGTATATGTCAAGACTGCTTAAAGTAAAGAATATCTATCAGACAGGTTTGGCATCTTCTATCAAGCCTATCTAAATAGTCTTCTACCAAGGACCAGTAAGGGAACTGAAAGAAAGTTGTTTCCTTGGAAATAGTGCTGAGGTAATAGACTCAGTTCTTCATAAAACTCCACAGATGAAGTAGGCTACAAAAATTGAGTACTATTTAACACCAATATCTGATACCTTCAAATGAAAATAATCAAGGAAAAGATTCTTAATCCTTTCAGGTCTTAAGACAGCTTTTGCAAGTATTAAATATAACACATGTTAAATTAAAAAGCACTTCTAATCTCCTCAAAGTTGTAAGGGGGGCTTTTAAATTTACTATCCTCAAAAGAAGTTTTAGTCATCCTTAGTATCTGTAACAATTCAAGAGTTAAGGAATTATATAGAGAAATTGTGTCCTTCCTCTTTCTCACCCCCCTGTAAAAAAGATATTTCCTTAAGAAAGTCAGCCAGGCACGTTGGCTCATGCCTGTGCTTTGAGAGGCCGAGGTGGGTGGATCATGAGGTCAGGAGTTCAAGACCCACGTGGCCAAGATGGTGAAACCCCATCTCTGCTAAAAATACAAAAATTAGCCGGGCATGGTGGCACACACCTGTAATCCCAGCTACTAGGGAGGCTGAGGCAGAGAATCATTTAAATACGAGAGGTAGAGGTTGCAGTGAGTCAAGATCTCGCCATTACACTCTAGCCTGGGTGACAGAGTGAGACTCTGTCTGAAAAATGAATGAATGAATAAATGAACGAATGAATGAAAGTCTGTGTCTGTGGTCAGCAACACAGAAGCTTTGATTGGCCGGCCAGGGAGGTGGACTAGATATTAGCAGGGCACATGCTGGTCTCTTGTTGGCCTCTCGTCCCTTAGGGGCCTGCCCTGCCCATCCCATAGTCTGTGTTCTTTAGCCAAGAAGAAAGAGCAGTGACAGGTGAGGGTGGCCCAGTGCACAGAGGAGTGGGGACAGCAGCAATTTGAGGGCCGTGACCTGAGACAGGAGAGGGTGCTATGGGATATCATTCTAGATGAACACAATGACAAACGACCCACAGGAAACCAAGCAGTAAGTGCTACAATGGAAGATTCTGTGGACACACTGGATAGGCCACTGATAGTATACTGAATGGAAGCAACTGAATGGTCTGAACATTTACCACTTTTTCCACTTTTCTCTTTGTTTTCATTTGAACATACCTTAGAACATGTTTGGAGATGCAGGACAAGAGGAAAACAAAAGGCAGTGACAATGAATCAAAGAGGTTGAGTTGGGTATAAAATCATTGCATAAAATACATTGTGATTATTTTTTACAACAAAATCTTGAAAACCATTCAGTTATATACCAGCTAATCCAGAATTTGGCACACACAGGCAAGTTTGCTAAAGTTACAATAATGCAGATAAAATTAATTTTAAAGATCTTAAAAAATAATTAAATGTAAACAACATATGGCAATGTTTCGGGATGCTGTTTCCATTCGCTCATTTTTCAGTTTTCTCAAATTACAAAGAAGATTAAGGATGTGTTAAATTATTTCCTCACCTGAAGATTGTCTACCTGAACTTGCACAGCTTCTAAGGAGCCAGTGAGCAGACGGAATCGGGAAAGAGAATATCTGGCCTCCATGAGGTAACTGTTTATTTCGTCAAAAGCTGCTTTGTGATTGCTCCATTGGTCAAGCACTGATTTCAACAGTATCTGTAATTGTCCAACCTTTTGGAAAGACAAACATTGCTTATAATTTCATAATATCTAGAATGATGGAATATATATTCAATTGATGGGAAAATATTACCATCTAAGAACTTCATCACGGTTTCAGGTACCATAAACAAACTAAAACTAAATAAAAAAGATTTAAAATGTAAAATATCAACTTCGAAATTTATGCCTTTCACTACTCAGTTCTAAGTGGAAACACTTAAAAGGGTAACTGATATATATATACATTTTTTTTAAGTCACAAGAGGTTGATACTTTTAATAAAACAGCTTAAGAATTGTATTAAATGAGTGTTTCATATGCATTAACTCATTTAATCCTCATAAGGAACTTATGAGATAGGTATAATCATTATCCCCATTTTATAGATGAGGAAACTGAGACACTAAGAGGTAATGAAAATTACCCAAGATTATACTGTTAGAACGTGAGAGATCTCAATTTGATTCCAGGTAATCAGGTCCTAGAAACTGAAATTTATCTATATCTATATCAACACCCATATCTATCTCACACGTGTGTGCATATGCGTGCATGCACGCGCACACACACACACACACACACTCTGAGATAATTATCTTAATACAAAACATCTAAGATAGAGATAAATAAATATGAGGAAAAACTATCAGAAAAGTGTTTAGTTTGGTCTGTATCACTTAGATACAGATATCCACTTTGCATATCTTTCCCCAGGCAGGAGACAGATGTTTGAGAATTATCTAACACCATGGGAATGGATGAGATTATTAAGAGAGTAATGTTTAAAATAAAAGCTTATTCTAGAAAACACCAGAAACTAGGCTTAAAAAAATAAAAAGAGGTTAATGAAGTGGGCTTAAAAGTACAAAGTGGCGAGGTGTGGTGGCTCATGTCTGTAATCCCAGCACTTTGGGAGGCTGAGGCAGGTGGATCACCTGAGGTCGGGAGTTCGACACCAGCCTGGCCAACATGGGGAAATCCTAACTCTACTAAAAATACAAAATTAGCTGGGCATGGTGGTGCATGCCTGTAGTCCCAGCTACTCAGGAGGCTGAGGCAGGAGAATCACTTGAATCCAGGAGGCAGAGGTTGTGGAGAGCCGAGATCATGCCATTGCACTCCAGCCTGAGCAACAAGAGTAAAACTCCAACTCAAAAAAAAAAAAAAAAAAAGGTACAAAGACATAATGTATAGATTCAATTTACTCCATTACTTTAGGAAAACCAAAACCCAGAGTTTGGACAGTGCTGGCAAACAGAGTCTTGGAGCTGGCTCTCCACGAGCAATATTACCATGTGATCTAAATTCGCCCAGGTTTGGCTCAGTTCTCCCAGTGTGCTCAAGACAACGCCGGAGACGTCTTCTTTCTTGTTCTGAATCAAAGCAAGTCCATTCTGCTCAATTTTCTCTACTTCTTTTTCTTTTGCTTTAATCAAATCTTCCAGATCCTGAAAGATTTAAAAAATAGTCACTTTAAATTGTTCTATTATGAAACTCTGGGGTGCACTGAAATTGAGCCATTACAGTTTCATGTCCTAAAAATCTTTTACTGATCCAAAAAGCTTATCTCTTATAGAAGAGGTACTCTACGGAAGTATTTCTTTCTATTCCCAAACACAAAAAAAAAAAAAAAAAAAAGTCATCTTTTTACACATAGCAAATTAGTCTAACTTTAAAAAGTACAATTTGATAATCTACCAGGTAAGGAAGTGGTACTATGTAATTTTCTCAAGAGGTTGTGAGGAAAGAAATATATGTCAGAAACTGTAATATTATTTATATTATTAAGTTCATATATGTTAGTATTCAAAAAGTTACACTGAAGAAATGTGACAGGATGGTAGTCTGGGCCCTAGTATTTGAGATTTAGTCACATTTCTACTACCATAAAGCTGTGTCACTTTGGGTAGGTGAGAAATTTCTCCTGGGTCTCAGTTTCTTCAGATAGGAAATCAGCAGACTGATTTCAAATGGGAAAAGTTCATCTCTGTGGCCTTCTCTCTCTAAAATACTCTGAATTCTATGTAATTCTGAAAGGTATGGGGCTTCTTTGATGAATCAAATCCTCATTTTCTTTGGGATATGCATTCATCATATCAGTATAAAATGTTCAAGAATGAAAAGCAAAATGAAAGAAATATCTGGAGCTCATACTGAACCTGTATCATAACCTATTTTAATGCCATCCAAAAATTTGAGAAGCCCAGTGTAGCAGCCTGAGACTGCTATCAACATCTTACAAATAAATAAACTGAAGATCAAGTCATCCAACCCGTCTTGGGTCAAATAGCTGGTAAGGGCCAGAGTGTGGATTAGAACCCAGTCTTTTGAGCCTATGGACTCCCAGCCTGATGCCGGAAGGGAGTCAGTTGAACCTCAAGCTGTGGAGGGAATTTAAATCCCATATTTGAGTGACATGACAAGCCAGGCATTAAGGCATGGTTACAGTCCCATATTCAGAACAATACTCTCAGAACTAAAAATAGATTTGCAGTTCTTGGAGATTAGAATGGAGTAAATTCCAAAATACTTTAACTCTGGCCAATATATCAATTGTATAAAAAGTATTTTCATCCTTCTCATGATCCAAACATGGGTATTAAGATTAGAATTCCGTAGTGCTGCTGATAAGGTGTTAATGAGGAGTCCAGTCTGTGCTATATTAATATCAAATGTCATGCCTCTTTTAAAATTATTTTGCCTCTTTTATTTCTGTTTTTATTGTGGTTCAACCTGCTAATCTGTCTCTACCTCATTTTGAAAATAGAAATAATGAGACATTTTCTGCTTACTCCAAAGGGATAAAATTAGATAGATAGATAGATAGATAGATAGATAGATAGATAGATATAAAATATATTTTAAGCTGTCAAAAACTAGCTAAATGTAAGATATTATTTTATTTGGCCATTTGGGAATGTGCCATGCTTCAGTACAAATTTATTTATTTTTCTCTATTGAATTCTCACGAAGCTATTTTTATCTTGGTGAATTAGTTAAACTCATGCATTTGGCAGCTTAAAGAGATCATTTTTGTTTCTGATATTCTTCTCTTATTTCCACTCTGTAATTTTGTCAATATTTTGACAGCTTTGATAATTACCAGAGAATAAATATAGTGATTACTGAGGTTATAGCTCCTTTGTGTTGTATA
Organism: Sapajus apella; assembly: GCF_009761245.1. Classification (NCBI taxonomy): domain Eukaryota; kingdom Metazoa; phylum Chordata; class Mammalia; order Primates; family Cebidae; genus Sapajus; species Sapajus apella. Next base: position 4,988,836 of record NW_022437045.1, on the reverse strand, counting down.
GAAAATATAATTAATTTACTATTTAGGATTTTCTTTCTATTTCTGTAAAGAGATTAAAAGACCAGAAACATTCTTTCCAATATGTTTTAAATATGATTCTAAAATTCAACCACTAGAAATTAAGTTTATCCTCATTTTTCTACGTGAGCTTTTTCTCAGTGAGCAATATTAAACGAATGTTCCATTGCTTACACACTACTTCAAACATGTCCTCCACATGTAGCTTGGCATAAGAGCAAAATCCAGGAGGGAAACAGGGCTGCAATATATGCTTTGTAAAAAAAAAAAAAAAAAGGTATGTTTTCCTTGCTTAATTAAAAGATGATTCTGTTTGTGATCAAAAAGGGGAAAGATCAAACCTACCATTTTTAAAAATAATAAAACATTCTTAACTTGAATTAATTCATAAATATCAGTTTTATGTAGGTTTAAATTAATAAATCACATCTGAAAGACTGGGAAAATACTCAAGATTTTAAGACAAAATAAAGCTGGAATCCTGTCACCAATTTAAGTATACTGGCTTGAATTTCACACTTTGGTCCAAAAAAGCAATTTATCAAAAATGAGAATTGTATCAAGACTTGTAGTATAGCCAAATAGACCCTGCCAGTTAGGCCATTGTGATTTACATGTGATGTCCCAAAATAATTATATGGGCTACTTTCATTTTGTCTTTTGTTTCAAAGAAATGGCTTTTCATTTGAAATCATGAATTGGCATCAATACAAAGTTCCTTAAACCACACTTTAAGCTTTCCCTCCTGATACTGTCTGACCTGACTCTCCGAAAGACTAAAGCTTAGGTCCTACAGGCAGCAAACTGTGGTCAAGCTGCTGCTGTATTTTCAGATGGTAAGGGATTTCCCTGTTAAATAGAAGACAAGAACGGGAAAAGAAACAAAATAGAAAATGGCAGAAAAAGCTATGTTAAACAGAAAATACTAAGAAAGAGAAAAAGATACTAAGAGAGAAAAAGCAAAGTATGGAAGAAAAGAAGCGGGGAAAAAAAAAAGAAAATGCAAATGATATTAATATAGTATTTTAGTCTTTCCACAGTAAAGGTTATCACAGCCATGCAACCAGAAGGCACTCACTTTGCTAACTGTAATACGCAGAATGACCTTTCAAAATCAATGGATATATTTCAACTTAGGAACTCAGCAAAAGGTATGACATTTTGTCCTCAAAAATAAAAAGCTGAAACTCTGGCTTACTTGTAGATTTTAGAATTTATGGCCTAAATTAGAAATTCTACTGGCCTCTGGAAAATTGGAAACACAATCAGACTAGCTGATGCTTCTTCATCTTCAATCTTCAAGCACCCATTTTCTGACGTGAGGTGTTTTCTTTTAAATTAAAAATTTTAAAAATTATTATTATTTTAAGGTATTTCTCTATATGATGTTTTTCTTTTAACAATTTTATGCAGTCTCAAAATTGTAATCCATTAGGTGGGGAGCCAGCACTGATCTTCCCTTTCAGAACCGAAAAGTTTTGATTAAGTGCTTAAATATATCCCTCTTTATATGTGTTCCAAACAGAAAATATGCTGATTGGAAGAGGGATCATTACCAAAGTCCTTTCTTTCTGAAACCCAGAATAGAAAAACAAGATTTGCAGAGAGAAGCTTTTCTGTAGAATTACTTCGCTGTTGAGTTTTCAATTGTTTTTAGGAAACACAGTAAGAGAACTGTCATCATCTGTAACATTGTAAGAATTCATGAATTATTTTCAAAAACCTTATTACAGCATTAACTGCAATAGCTCATTTTTCTTTTGGGTATACAAGAAGACCTATGGAAAGACTGTGTGTCCCTGAGTCACTGGAAAACATTTGGAATGTTACTGCTTCACCTGAACCTTCAATCCTTGTCCCTCACAGTAGAGCAAGCACACTCTGTGTACTTCCCCATGTGACAAAATAGGAAGTAAACGGATACTTCCTATTAATTAATAATAGGGTATTGATTAATAATAATTAATAGGAAGTCTGTTGTGAAGTGCTTGCTCAGAGGAGGTGAATGGGAATCCAACCAAGCCTCTAGTGCTAACTTCCATTTATAGGAAATATAGAGGAGAGATGAACAAATTAAACAACATTATAAGGACATTCATAAGTCAATCCTGACCATGACACCCATCAGCAGCTTCTGTGACAGGTTAACGGTCTTAACAAAATATTCAAAAGACTTCAGAGATCTAACAAGCAAATATATCATATGGATATTGTTTGCATCCTAATTTTGAATAAGTTAACTTAAAAAAGACATTTTAAAGACAATTGAGGAAATAGGATTATGGGTTGAACATAAAATAATTATTAAACTTTTGGTGGTGATAATACTATGGATGCATTAAGAAAATGTCTGTTTTTCAAAGATATATATTGTAGTATGTAAGAATAAAGCAACATGACGTCTGGTATTTGTATTTACTGTGAAATCTATTTTTAAAAAAAGGTTTTTTGAGGCCGGGCACGGTGGCTCAAGCCTGTAATCCCAGCACTTTGGGAGGCCGAGGCGGGTGGATCACGAGGTCAAGAGATCGAGACCATCCTGGTCAACATGGTGAAACCCCGTCTCTACTAAAAATACAAAACATTAGCTGGGCATGGTGGCGCATGCCTGTAATCCCAGCTACTCAGGAGGCTGAGACAGGAGAATTGCCTGAACCCAGGAGGCGGAGGTTGCGGTGAGCCGAGATCGCGCCATTGCACTCTAGCCTGGGTAACATGAGTGAAACTCCGTCTCAAAAAAAAAAAAAAAAAAAGGTTTTTTGTTTTTTGCTTTTCTTTTTTGAAACAGGGTCTCGCTTTGTCACCCAGGCTGGAGTACAATGGTCCAAACACAGCTCACTGCAGCCTTGATCTCCTGAACTTAAGCAATCCTCCCTTCTCAGTCCCCTGAGTAGCTGGGATTACAGGTGCAGTACTACCACATCTGACTGATTTTTTACAGTTTTTTGGAAAGGCAGGGTTTCACCATGTTGCCCAGGCTGCAAATCTTGATAATTATTAAATCTGAGGTTTGGTATATAGCATTTACAGCATTTCTCTCTACTTATGATTATGTTTGAAAATTTTCATAATTTCAAGTTTTTAAAAACAAGTGACGAAATCTAATGAAAAAAAAAACTCTATAAACTCACAGAATCAGAAAAATTTGTTACTAAGTGCAACTTTAAAAGAAATATTTAACTTGCAACTCTCAAGGCCTACAAACACATTAGCATATGGCATGAAATTGTGAGCTGGTGTGTGTTAGCCACTTGGACAAGTTACCTGACAGTCTTTCAGTGCATTTTGAACAGAAGCCTGATCTCCAATTCGATGCTGTTGTTTTAGTCTTTTTTCCTGGGTTTCAAACCATGTTTTCAGACATTGTACATTACTTTCATATTCTGACCAAGATTCCAATAAGCCTTCCAACAGCTGGATCTGAATAAACACAATAAAATGAAATTTGCAACTTTATTTTAATAAAATCAAATCATTGGCATGTTAATTACTCTAGCCTGTAATTCCTTCAAATTAAGAATTCTTAAATACAGTTCATTGTATATATGATTTAAAACAGGGGTGTCTAATTTTTTGGCTTCCCTGGGCCACACTGGAAGAAGAATTGTCTTGAGCCACACATGAAATAAATTAACACTAACAATAGTTGATGATCTAAAAAAATTGTAAAATAAATCTCATAATGTTTTAAGAAAGTTTACAAATTTGTGTTGGGCCACATTCAAAGCTGTCCTGGGCTGCATGCAGTCCACAGGCTGGACAAGCTTGATCTAAAAAATGAATTTAATAAAGTATGAATCACTGACTATTACTTATTGGGAAGCAAGTAAGGACGAAAGTCAACTTGAAGCAAAGGCAAAAGAAATTAAGAGACATCTTTAAGAAAACTGAAACACCACGAAATACACAAAGAGAAGAAGTGTATAAGAGAAAATCATCAACAGGCTAAAGAAAGATTAGGGTGATTAACTCTCAGGGATACAGCTATACTACTCATGAACCCAGTCTTCCTTACAGAGTGTGTCTGTTCTTGGAATTTTCATGTAAATCTGGACAGCAGCAAGCCACTGGCTTACCTTCTCAGTTACTAGACCTTGCAGAATTTGCCAACTTTTATTCATTGCTCCAAGTTGCTCAGCAAAATCAGTCTTATCACTACGTTTACTTTCCACATCCTGACTGCTGATTTGTAGCACAGACTGGTTCACAAAATCCACTGTCAACTGTTTACAGTTAATGTCTATCTTAAAACCCTAAAAAAAGAAGAGAAAATAAGATTATACGATAAAGGTCTCATTACTTTTCCAGGAATTGGAAAACTTTAAGCAACCTCAATATTAATGTTATTACTTCCATAACTCAGTTGAAATGGCACAATTTGTCTGTATTCACACAACCCCATATTTTCAGAAGCTGAATATATATTTGCATATGTTTATATGAACATAAACCTAGATATGTGTATGTGTGTATATATACACATATTTATGTAGAAGATTTAGAACTAGATAAATTACATAACCTCACTATAAAATATTTGTAAATTTATTTTTATAATTTCTGTAATTCTTTAAGAACAATATAAAATTATTCAAAATCATTCCTAGTACTAGATATTTCTTCTTATTTCTATAACTGAGAATGCATTTTTCTTGCTCTTGAATACCTATCTGGTCACTGTGAAGGAAACATACATTCTAAGACTTGATTACCATACAGTAATTTGAATTTTTTAGTTCTTTCAAACAAAATGGTCTGAAAATACCAAAAGTTAAAAAGAAAAAAATTTAATTACCTTATATTTCTGAAGATATTCATGAATTGCCTTGTAACCTATGGAATTTTTAATGTTATCTTCATCCTTCTGAATAACATTTTCCATTAGAGAAATCCAACTCATGACTTCAGAAATGGCATGGCGGGAAGGCAGTTTATCCATCTGGAGCTGTCCAAGTCAGGGATAGAACAAGTCCCAAGTATTAAAATGGAAATCCCAACTTCTGTTAACTTTGAAACTCTACAATTCTTAAAAATGTACCAAGAGAGATAATACTCCTAATGACATTTGGAGCTCTTACCCCTATTGAAAGCTTCAAATTAAACATCAGGCAAGTGATGAACAATAATAGTCATTTGATGTTCACTTGACATTCAATACTGTAAACATTGTATAAACATTAACTAATTAATCAAAACACCAGCAAGAAGAGAATATTATTCTTATTTTATAACTAGTTTTATGAGTTTAAAAAAAATTAACCACAAAACATTCAACAGATGTATTATATTAATTATCCTGTAAAATCTCTGCATATTATGACTCAGGAATGTTAAAAGAAGAGAAAATACCACACTACAAGCTATCATTTTCTAGATTTTTGGCACTCTAATATTTATTCCTAAGAGCATAGCCAGTTTCCTCAGTCCTTAGCTGAAATTACAGTATTTAGAACTCAAAATCTTACTTAACGTATCACACATTTATGCATATGCTTATAATGATTTGGAGGAACAAAAACAATCATTTAAAATCTCTGTAGATCAACTTCTGTGCGGTGCTGAAAGATATAGCAATGAGCGTGGGATGGTTCCTGCCTTCTGGGGATGCACAGCTGCTTCTTAGGAGAGATTAGGCATGTACACCAAACACAGCTATCCTGCTTGATACACGGTGATGAGTGTCAAAGATAGATAAAGATAAAATTTTCTGGGATTTCAGGGGAGGTAAGTGTATTTTCAGATAAGAGGAGTATTCACATCTACTGAATACCAGTTGCTCTCCTATACAGAAGATTTTTTTACATATATTATAAATCTTCATAACCACGCACTTTATGAGAAAAGTATATGTAACGGTCCACGTGCTATCCAGGAGAAAACAGAGTTTAAACAAAGCCAGACAAACATTCCAATACACACACCCACATCTACATACACACATTAAAGAAATCCTTGGAGGAAATGCCATTGGAGTGGGGCTTTGTGGTGTGGCTCACTTTTCACATTAATGCAATAGAAGAGAGAAGAGGCCAGGTGTCTGGGACAAAGTTGATTTAAATTTGTGAGCAAAAGCAAATTAATGTACTTTTCCATGTCATATAGCTTAAGTCAATTACTATCCACTAAACCAATCCTTCCTTCTGTACCTGGTGGAGCTTCTCCTGGACGGCTGGAATATTGGTTAGCAGGTCAGTCCACTGGCTATCAATGTGTGACAGCTCAGAGCGTAGCGTGGCTGTGTCCACCTTCTTTAGTCGAAGAAGCTGATTTCCAGTACTCAGTACAGATGATTTCAGGGAAGATTTGGCATCTACTTCTTTAGAAAACTCCTAAAATAAGTAGCAATGTTCACATTAGTATTAAATAGCTAGACCATTCATTAAAAGGAAAGTGACAAATTTAGTGCATGTAACAATTTCCTTACATCCTGGAGGGGCATTATGCTGAGCACTCTCAAAGAAAATGAAAGCGGCATATCCTTGCCCTCGAATGAAAGCAAACTACAAAGCCCCTATCTAAAAACTACTTTAAAGAGGCTATGTTGAGTCGTTGAGCCCTATTATTTTGCATAATTATGGACCACACATAGTCAACATTAAGATATTCTCTATAGCCTAGTTTATTAAGTATATCCACTGATAGCTGACTTCCTTTCTACTAATGTATGGATCAGGCCTAACTTACAGGCCTGAATCAAATGCCTTAGATTCATAGACTTACCAGGAAAGCATTTAGATGATCACGGACCATTTCCAGCTCTTGTGGAACTGTCACAGATTGCTGAGTCCAAAATTCTAGCCTGTCTTTTGCAGATTGTAACCAGTGAATTAGATCTGCAGATTCACTTTGATATCTGTAAGCATATTAAGGAGTCTATTAAGTAAACATTTAATCCCTGTCTTCTGCTTACTCATGTTATTCACCAATGCCAACAGTTTTAAAACAAGAGGTCTGAAGATTTACACGAAAAATGCATGAGGTTGGCACTCTGAACTTTTCTTAATGTTGATACCTTTATCAAGCCTGTCTCTCTGAATTTCTGCTTGCCTGTCTTTGAGCTGGGTATAAAAATATCTTTCTCCTAGTCCTTCACATTGATGCTACTTAAAAGATATTAGATGATAGCTATAAAAGTCCTTTGAAATAAAGGTGGCTTAGACACAGACTGTCATTATGTAAAAAATCATCCCTCCATGCCCCCTGAATGGCTCCCATTGCCTTTGAGAAGCCTCCACTTCTCAATCCATCTGTTTATCTCCCTTTCAGGCTTTATTGTGAGCTCTCAGACACAGTCATTAGGCAAGGGATGGTGAAACTCAAAGGTAATGTGCCTTATGTACCTGCCTCCCTGCTCACTTTTAATTATATGTTTATATGATTATACAAGAATCCAAGGTGGGGACTTTCTGCTTATCTTTATTTTCCAAACTCTACAATAAGTTCCTAGAGGAGTCATATCATTTTCAAGTGAATATGTGCTTGCCTTATTTATTTACTTATTTTTGAGACAGGGTCTTGTTCTATCCACTAGGCTGGAATACAATAGCATGATCATGGCTCACTGCAGCCTTGACCTCCCAGGCTGAAGCAATCCTCCTGCTTCAGCCTCTTCAATAGCAGAGACTACAGGTATGTGCCACCATACCTAGTACTTTTAAAAAATTTTTTTATAGAGATTGGGGTCTTACTAAGTTGCCCAGGGTGAACTCCTAGCCTCAAGCAATCCTTCCTCCTGCATTAGCCTCCCCAATGATGAGATTACATTTTGAGCCATCATCCCCCACCCTCACTAACCTTAATGCAATGCAGCACTTATCTAAAAATATACAAAACAGTCACGTGTTACCTGGTCCAGTGTTTCAATATTGTTTCCAATCTGTGAAGTTCCTTAGACACTTTGTTGGTGTTACTTAGCCAGTGCTCTCCAAGTTGATTTAGTTGGCTTTCTAGATCTGAGCAGCTGATGGATATCAGAAGTCGTTTCCCGTCATCTAATACTTGATATAATTTGGGCTGGTATTCATTAAGGCTAGATTTTAAATGCTAAAATGATTGAAATTATGGAGTTAAAAGTTTGGATATGCAATTTTTGTCTTTAAGAATTATAATTTCTCTGGTACCTACAATGTTCTCATTATCTATTATTCAAACTTAAACTATACTCACTCAAGTAATATTGAAAAGTTTAAGATGTTTCATCTACATTTAAGTATAGATGGTCTCCTTTTGTTATATTTTTTTTTCATAGTGATGTTAGGTGGATTTAAAACTGCCAAATTGTCATTATTTCAAGAATAGTGTGACATCAACATAAACTACAGAAAACGCTTGGTGGAGGCTGAATTTTCAAAAAGAGCTCTCATAAAAAAAAAAAAGAAAAAAGAAAGGCTTTTAATAATGTTCTACTATAACAGAAACATTCTCTGCTTTCAATGTCAATAACTTGAAAGAAAAGTAAGAGTACTGATAACATAACCAATCGCAAGTTTGTTTACATTCTGTTAAAACTATTAGTAAGTTTCTAAAGGCAATGTGGTAGTTTGTAACACCAACCTGGTAGAGTGTTATACGGTCAATAAGCCTGTCCTCATTCTCTTCCACCAGACCCACGCTTGGGATGCTGCTTTCCACCACCTCCAGCTGTCTGCTGAGCTCCTGCTGGTCCTCATCCAGATGGGACCACGTCTAGAAACACAACATTAGTCTGTGAGCTAAAAAAAAAAAACCCTCATTAGGGAAAGACATTCTTCCTTGTGTGCAAAATCTGTGCTTGACAGATTCTCCTTTAAGTTATGTCCAAGATGTTTGTGTTGGGGCTTGCCCTGGGAAGCAAAAGATGGCTTTGAAGCAAGTAATCAGATGGTGACCCTTTAAAGCATTGTGAATGGGCTCTGGCATCTGCCACTAACCTTTTTATGACTCTAAGTTACTAAACTCTGTGCCTCTTTTCCATATATTAAAATGGGGACAATAATAGCTATCTTCTTCATTATGAGGATTAAATGGAATAATGTATGCAGTGTACCTGGTATCTGGTATGCACTTTTTTTGTTTTTAAAGATATGCTCTCACTCTGTTGCCCAGGCTGGAATACAGTGGCACAATTATGGATGATGGCAGACTCGAACTCCTGGGCTCAAGGGATCCTCCTGCCTCATCCTCCCAAGTAGCTAGGACCATAGGTTCATGCCACCACATCAGGCTAATTAAAAAAAAAAAAATTTTGCAGCAAACAACATTGCCATGTACGTACCTATGCAACAATCCTGCATGATCTGTACATGTACCCCAGAACCTAAAGTACAATTTTAAAATAAAAATAAATAAAAAATTTTGTAGGGACAGGGGTCTCACTGTGTTGTCCAGACTGGTCTCTAACTCTTGGTATCAAGAGATCCTCCTGCTTCAGCCTCCCAAAGTGCTAGGATTACAGGCATGAGCCACCACATCTAGCCCAGGTATGCATGGTTTTATTCTTTACCACAGTAAGGATTTACACAAGTAAACAAAACACATTACATTTGCAAAAGAAACAGATATTTATAAATATGAATATATAGTCTACATATTCCATGAAAGAAAAATACCAAATCACTTATTCCTAAGTTCAGACTTTTATTTTATTTAAAACTGGAAAAACTTTTTTAAAAAATCAGTTGAAGTCTTTTCCAATAATTTACACCATGGGTCAGCCGTTTCTTAGTGTGAGTATGCTCAATTTACTGTGCAGTTGAAGTGGCAACAAGGCACAGCAATAGAAACCCATGCTTTTTAAATACACTTACCAAATACCTATTGCCAGGTACTTTCAATGTCTAGGGATCTAGGAGTAAATAAAACAAACACCCAGGAAATAATAAACAACAAACCAAAAACAAGCAATAAGCTTTATGGTATAATAGAGTTCTTCCACTGTGGAAGAATGAAACAGGACTGGGTTGGGGTGGGCGGGAGTGTCCGGGTGTGTGCCTGGTGGAGCTGCAATTTTTTTTTTTTTTTTTTGAGAGACAGAGTTTCCCTCTTGTTGCCCAGGCTAGAGTGCAATGGTGCGATCTTGGCTCACCGCAACTTCCACCTCCCGGGTTCAAGCAATTCTCCTGCCTCAGCCTCCAGAGTAGCTGGGATCCCACACCCAGCTAATTTTGTATTTTATTACAGATGGGGTTTCTACCTGTTGGTAAGGCTGGTCTCAAACTCCTGACCTCAAGTGATCCACCCACCTTGGCCTCCCAAAGTGCTGGGATTTACAGGCGTGAGCCACTGTGCTGGGCCAAGGGGCTGCAATTTAAATGGTGTCATCAGGTAAGTTTCAAAGAGAAACACACATTTCAGGTAGTGAAGTCAGACAGATGAAGATATGATTGCTGACTCTGTCACCAATTAACCATGTGCCTTGGCAAGCCATTGCTCCCAGACTTATTCCTGAAACAGGGATTCAAAGTTCCATCTCAAAGGTTATGATAAAGATGAGATGGATTCATGTAAATGTAAAAAGCATAGCCAGAGGCCTGACATGTAAATAAAGCATAACTATTATTACAGATATTTCGAATATTAAAGGTAGATGTCTCTCCAAAATATAAGGAATTCCACAACAGGGAATTCCACATCTGGGACTTGGGTGTTAGCTAGCTATGAAAATGTTGACTCAGGGAAAATCCCATTTAGAAAAAAATGCAAATATGACTTGCAGGCCATCCAGGTAAGATCAGTAATATTGAGGGAGCAGGTGGGGAAGACAAAAAAAGGAAAGAGATTATAATCTCTAAAACTTCCAAGGAAGAGGAAGAATGAGAAAGCAGGAACAGTTTAGGGTAATTGATACAGTTAAGAAAAGGAGGGGACTATTCCATCAGGAATGCCCTACATTCTCATTTCAATAGGGTTCTACAGCTGGCCAGTAGCCACCACTGAGCACCTATTCTGTTCCAAGAGCAACCACATCTGGGACAGAGAAAAAGAATCCCACATTTTTCTTCCTTTTTTTTGAGACAGAGTTTCACTCTTGTTGCCCAGGCCGGAGTGCAATGGCGCAACCTCAGCTCACTGCAACCTCCACCTCCTGGCTCAAGCGATTCCCCTGCCTCGGTCTCCCATGTAGCTGGGATTACAGGCACCCACCACCACACCCAGCTAATATTTTGTATTTTTAGTAGAGACAGTGTTTCACCATACTGGTTGGTTTCACCAAGTTGGCCAGGCTGGTCTCAAACTCCAGACCTCAGTTGATCCAACCGCCTCAGCCTCTCAAAGTGCTGGGATTACAGGTGTGAGTCACTGCACCTGGTTTATTTCTACATTTTTCATACTCTTAGTTAAGCTGTCAGTCTGAATATCAAAACCCCAAATATCTTCAAGCAGAGTCTGAAGTCAGTGTATATCTATCTCACTTCTAATATGGCACAGCAGATAGTCAAATGTAAACAGGAAACACGGGGAACAAGCAACACAGGAGCCGTAGGAAAAGTGCAGTCCTGCGCCCGAGGGCACAGCTAGTTCTGAAGTTACGTGAGGCAAACTGCATGGATCGATACATCTTGCATTGAAGGTCCATGTTGCAGGAGGAAGTGTGCAGCATAGAAGATATGACATCAATGGTCTCACCTCTAGAATGTACTCCAGCTCCACACCCCTCTTGTGAGCCCGTTTCAGTACAGCAGAAGCCTGAGCCATCAGCTCTGTATGGAATTGGGTTTCCTTTTGGACTGCAAAGCTGATTATCTTTCTGAAGAGTGTTTCAGTCAAGATCATATGAGATTCCAGGCCCTGAAAGTATTCCTGCAATTTTTCAGGGAGAAAGAAGTCAGAAACTCATTCACATACTATGTTAGAATCAAAACTGGTTTAGAGCCCTGGGTGCGGTGGCTCACGCCTATAATCCCACACTTGGCGAGGCTGAAGTGAGCAGATCATCTGAGGCCAAGAGCTTGAGACCAGCCTGGCCAACATGGTGGAATCTATCTCTACTAAAAATATAAAAATTTGCTGGGCATGGTGGTGGGCACCTGTAATCCCAGCTACTCAGGAGACTGAGGCACAAGAATCGCTTGAATCTGGGAGGCAGAGGTTGCAGTGAGCTGAGATCATGCCACTGCACTCCAGCCTGGGTGACAGAGCAAGACTCTGTCTCAAAAACAAATCAAAACAAAACATTGCTTTAAACATGAAAGCTGACGGAACTCAATTAATGTATGAGCAATACCCTCTCACTCCCACTGGCCTCCCCTGGTCCAGGCACCTGTCACTGTCTACAGAGAAGGGAGCTCTAGTATCCTAATTTGCCTCCCCACTCAAGTGCATTCTATACCCAGCTATGCTGCACACACAGTGCCCCCCAAACAAAGATCTTCACGTGTGCCAGCTACAGAGAAAACTCCTCTGCCCTCATAATACCTCATCCATGTGCAATCTCCCTTCCTTACTCTCCTGGCACGGCCTCTACCTCCATCTACCTCTATGTGTCTTGGACACACTAGCTCCCATTCACCTCCTTTGGCCTCTGCTTCTACTCTGTTCTCAAGATTTTCTCACTTGACACTTTCGGCGACTTTCCTTCATCCATGGCTGGCCTTGAGCTCTACTTTCTGAGCTTCTAGAATGTTTGTTGTGATCATTCCATGTTGTCAACCACAGCTTTATAGGCACTGATTGATATTAAAGATTTGTTTGTTTTCCTTGTATTATACCTACACATAACAGAACTGTAAGCCTTGTGCCATCCTACAAATGTTTTTGAAATGTTACTCTTTTATGTATGATAGACCCTGGAGGAAGGAGATGGAGCTTATCCCATTTCTGGTTCCCAGTATCACGACAGAATGGAAGAACTGGGAACTGACAGTAACAGTTAACATTAATTGCATGCTTTCTGTTTACTAGGCACTCCATAAATACTCTATCTGACTAATCTCATTCTCATAACAACTCTCTACCTGTATGAGATAGGGAATTTCGTTTCCAGTTTTACAGAGGAGAACACTGAGAACCCCCACTCTATGCATGTTGGCCAGCATCACATAGCTAGTCATGGCAGAGCTTGGGTTTGAACCTGGGCAGTGTGGCTTTATCTGTACTTCTCATCAACACTGCAGAACTCTCTCTCAGAAAATGGGCTGGTAAGTAGAAGCTAGAGTTATTATTTTTAACCAACAATGATCAAGTCACAGAGTCCTAAAGTTGGAAGAGACTTTGAAGTTCATCTAGCTCAGCATGCAATGAAAGCTGAGATTCCTTTTACAAGCCCATCTCCCCTGAAAGCCTTGGCTGGACTTCTCATAGCCAGAAGGGATGTCTGTTTAATGGCAGCTTACTTCTTTTCGAGTTCTTTTTCTATTGAGGTTTATTTCCCTGTTATTTATACTCATTGATCCTAGTTTTCCCTCTGGAATAACTCAGAATAATCTTTTATTGCCATGGTCAACAATTTGAGAAACACCAGCTGTGAACTTTAAAGCAACGGTTTCAAAGCCAAATGATAAGGCTTTAATAAATCATAAATCTTTGGACAAAAACGTCTGGGAAAAAATAGGAAGAACAATTCGAAAAAGGGAAAAAAGAATCCACCTTTAAAGCCACCAGAGAGCTACGCAATGGTCGAAGATTTAAACTTCTATAACCCAGTGGGATTTTTTTAGTTTCCCTACAGGAAATTCCCATAGCCTAAAAGGCTATGTGTGTGTGTGTGTGTGTGTGTGTGTGTGTGTGTGTGTGTGTGTGTGTGTGTGTGTGTGTGTGTGAGAGAGAGAGAGAGAGAGAGAGAGAGAGAGAGAAATAGGCATTCTTTTACTATGGAGTAGTATCCAACCTGAACTTGGCTGTGGCATACAGTGATGGAGTGATTTCAGGCCTCCCAACTTTTATTACATAGTAAATGGCCTTGTTGTTCCCAGGGAGAAAGTTTGAGGTCTACAGCAACTAGAGGAACATATGTGAAGGGTCAGAGGATCTAAACGATGCATGTAAAAGACACCAGCCCAACCCTGGAGCTGAACAGACAGCTCTGCATTTCTAGAGGAGAGCAAGGAGTCCTTGTCCAGGACAAGGGAGGGCAGAGAGAACATCTAGGACCAGGTGGACAAACGGGCAAAAAGGAAACCCAGGGAAAGATGGAGTTAAGAATGAAGGTGGGCTCCTTTGAAGAGAGGCTCTGAGTTTTCCTTTGACTTCAGCTCATCTACGGATAAAGCCTGGCTAACAATACTAGTGAGAGACTGATAAGTAAAATTACAGTAAGTTATTTTTCTTTTTTTATTTACAAAATTATAGAAACATAACCTCTATAATTTCTCCATGGTACTGAAAGCCAGTGGGTTTGAATATACATTTTTTGACCATTTTAAAGAATAACTTATACGAGTAAGAACTCAAAAAAGACTGGGAATATTAGGTTTTACTAAATATGTATCAGGGTTTGAGAGCATGCTTTCCAACTACATTTTTTTTCTCTGTCTCTCTTTTTTGTTTTGTACCTTATGTTTGTCAAGTAGTTGTTGGATTTCCTCTTTGGAAGACACGATGATTTTCTGGTCTCCTGCCATCTTCTCCTGACCAGTTTCCAGCAGGTCAGCCAGATCTTGGAGGGCCCTCTCATACTGACTCTTGAGTGTAAGGTTCTGGTTCAGACCACTCCGCCGGGAGCCAATGGTCATCATCAGTTCATCATACATGTCCTAAGAAGCAGAGACCACAAGACTCACTCTCAATTCAAATTCTAGCAACTCTTGAAAAGAATATCAACATACTACTGTAAGGCCCAAGAGCCAACCAAGAAAATGCCTTCAGGGATGCACCTTATGGAGATGTTCTGCCTGCAGGCTGTCTGCTTGGCTTTCCTATGAGCCTTACTTTGAAAACATGTCTCACAAAAAAATAACCTCTGGACCCTTATTCTCTTGCCTAGGATATATTTGTTCACAGCGTCTTGATACCTGGTGGTTCCAGTTCTTTCATTAATCTTATTTGGTATGCTGATCTTTTTGCTTTAAATTTCATTTTATTTTTATCTGACAATGAAGCACAATGGAGAAACTGAAAAAAACTGAATTCATAAAAATTTACTTATGAAGTCACTGGGTGAAAGGATAAAATAAATATTCAATAACTAATGTGGAAACAATTCAACTCTGAAGAAAAGTAGAGTCTTGTCTCATGTCACATACTGAAATGCCATTTAGGTTGATCACAAAATAAAAATTTACTAAGTTAAAATATGAAAGGAAATAAACACGTCTATAAAAAATAAGCTTAATATTTTAAGATTTAAAAGGACACGCAAAAGTGTTTCCTAAAAATGGCATATGAGGTAGACTGGACAACTGTTTTCTCCGGATTTCAATGGTTTGTGATGAGATGAGGGGTAAAACTGTTGAAAAACTGTCCGTGTGGCTGAGGGACATGTCATAGAAAACGTAATTCCCATTTTTCTAGAGTTCTCAACATTCATATAATTTTAGAGCAACTGAATATAGTATCCTTAACATTTTCCTGCTAAATAACAATCACATTTGGGACTATCCCTCAAAGAAAGAGCTAGAGACATAGGGGAGTTCAATGTGAGCAGGAAGAGTTTCAAACTGAAGAAGGCAATATTTTCGCCAAATGTGGTGGAGTAAATAACTATTTAAACTGGAAAGGCATTTTAGGAGATGATGACACACCAAACACAAAATTTATTTGAGGCATATGGACCTGATTAATGTATCACATTAAGGTTTAGCAGGCCAAAATGCTTCAATCTGGAAAAGTTCAGTTTTAATGCCTATTTACAGCTATGACATTTGACTCTTACACCTGATGCTTAAGTGCTGTCGGAAAACTGTCTAAAAAAGTACAAAGTGGAGGTGGTGGGCTTATGACATCATGAAATGTTAGACAAAGGAGAGATATAGTTAAAATAAAAATGTTCTTCTCTTTTTAAGGTCTATTTTATTTTCTCAAAGAAAGAACTCACATCCTTGTACTGGACTGAGGTTACTAATTCTCAGCCGTTCTGCATACAGAGAAAACCTAACACGTGTGTCTGTGTGACCGTACACAATTGTACACAATTTCTTTTTGATCGAAAATAACTGCATTGCCTAGCTGATGCTAAATTTTGCTGGGCTAATATCTGAGTATCTTCTTCCTACCCCAATATCAGATTCTTTCCTAAATGTCAGATCTAAGAAAGGAGATTAACCCAAAGTATTATTCTCTATTCCTGAAGGATGATAGGAAGTCTGTTTAGATTTCAACTACCTTCTAGTTTAATTTTTGTTGTTGTTCTAGGACTGAAGTAATGTATCTATTCCATTCAAACGTGTATGGAGGATAAACTATAGTTTTTGCCTTAGAAAAAAATACTTTCTAAAAAGTATTACCTTGATTATTTGCTTTTAAAAATAATATTTGAAGAGGTAATGCAATACCAGGGTAGATATCTCTTTTTAAAGTTTTTCTAGATAGGATTGATAATCATTATATTTTCTACAGTAGAAAATAATATGCTACAACTAAACTATACTGCAATGCTTAACCATGAGAATAAAGTAACTGTCTGAAAAAAATATGAATCTTGGAAGCATGAAAACAACTCATTTCATTGTATTAAATATGTTAAGCCTCAGAAAATTTTCTAAGAGTTACTGGGCGGAAAGGTTAGGAACTAAATGGCATGAGTTGTATTAGGAAAGCCAAGAAAAATAGAGAAAGTGATTTTTTTCTCGGCTTCAAGTTTGATGTACCCCTGCAGGTGAATACTACTGGCTGAAGTCTGCACCTGGAGCTTGGAGAGTTCTTGCATGGACGGCTGCTCGATCTGCAACTTGTCACCACGCCTCTTTAATTCAATGATTCCTGCATCCAATTCTTTCAGTCCATCTTCGGCCTGTTGTATTGCCTATGTAAGATTCAAGATATTTTATTAAAACTCATATGAACAATTTCCCCACAGAAGACTGTGGTTATCGTGTCTCATTCTGTGTTCCTCCTCTCCACATAAAACATCCTCAATATATACAAGAGGAATCATTTCAATAAAACAAACAAACCAAAAGCCATGGTTAGAGACTATATAGAAAAGAGAGAAAGGCCCCTTATTATAGTATAGAGCAGTTACCTTACAGATAATGGGGCAGGAGAAACTTAGGGTAGAGGGCTGGGAAATGGATGTCTTGCTTAAACAAAAAAAAGGGGGTTTTTGAAAAGCAACACCTAGAAAGAAAGAGCATGATTTAGGATGTATTTTAAAAAAAAACTATTTGCCTGAGATTTTCTAGGGGACCATATTCTGCTGTCCTTGAAACATAGTTGTGAGCATCTTTGAAGAGAGATTTAGTGAGGCAACAAAAAATATGCTACAGCATGGTCAAGGAATCTGTGCTCCTTCTTGTGAAGTGGAAAATCAATCAGTCAACAAGTATTCAAGTGGTTGCTATTGCTAAGCCTTGTCTTCCCAGTGTGAGGTCTGTAGCAGCAGAACGAGATCTCATCCTGTCCTTCAAGGAGCTGATGGTCTGGTTAGGAAGCCAAAGTAAACAGAAAAATAAAGCAAAGCTGAATATAAGTAAGTACTAAACTCGATAATGCAACTCATCCCCATTACTGGAGATCAGAGAAGGGAGATACCAGACCTCGAATCCTGGAGCAGTCTAAGCAGGCATTTAGAAAAACGGCAACAGAGGTTGTCCCTGAAGGATGACAAAAACAAGACTCCAGATGGCAGATGAAACACATGTGTCCAATGTTCTCTTTCTTGAAAACCCCCTACAGCCAGAATGAATATTCTGTTTGCTTGCTTTTCTGGCATATTTTCCCCCCATAAATCTAAAAGGACAAGGAAACAGAAAAGAAAACAATGCCAACAAAACGTTGGGAGCTAGAATTCAAAAGGATACATGATAATTGACTTAGGAAACCTGAGGAAGCTGAATCCTAAACCAGTGCCGGATCTCCACCACCCAATTCAGGACAACAGAAATCTATGGAACTCTGGGTGAAGTGAGCTGGGGTGCTTATACGGAGGGTTAGTGAAGAGTTGCTTCAAGGACAGTGAAGCCACAGATGTCCCTTCTTATTCTATGCTCTCCCTTTTTCTTCCCCGGTAAAAGACTGAAAGTTTGTTTTCTGGAGAAGGCAAAACAGATGGAGGAGCACTGGACACAGCTGTGAGCTTGAGTGCTTGACTGAAAACAAGGGAGGAAATAACTGGATGCTCCCTGAATCCTGAATGTGGGGCCCCTGAGTCTTCTCTCCCTGGGGCAAGAAGTGCTACAGCCAGAGCTCTAGTCTCCAGACAGAGAAGGAAAAATATCTGAAACCACCAATAAGACAGGCCCAACAATTTGACAGAAGAATTCTTTAACAAATAAATGGTCCATAGAAACCATCCTGCAGCAACTCTTGAAATTGTCCTGTTCCATCCAAACATAGTGTTTCCCTTCAGCTGTTCAGTCCTCCATCCTAAACCTAAACAAACAGCAAAGGGTTTCAATATGCCTTTTGACAATGTGAAAGATGGGGACTAACAGAAGCAAATAAATAAAAGCAAGCTGGAGGAAAACAGATTATACAGGAAAAATAGAGCTTCATTAAAGACCCAGAAAAAGTATAAATGATAATGTAGTCATTTAAAAAATCAAAAATACTAAAAAGGATCATTCAGAGAAACAAAATGAGCTCTGGGAAAAGCAAATACATGAGAGCAGAGATGCAAAACTCAGCATGAGAGTCTGGAGTTGAAATCGAGGAAGTTTCTCAGAAAGTAGAGAAAAAAGGCAAAGAGAGAAAGGTCTCTTGGTGAGATAATTCAAGGATTGGACCAGAGAATCCAACATCTGACAAAAAGGAGTCCTCCAGAAAAGAAGAAGGTAAAATGGAGAAAAGAAATGTATTAAATAAATCATTGAAAATTTTCCAGAACAGAAAGATGAGAACTGCCAAATCAGAAGAGCCCTTTGAGCTCCCAGTCCAGTGGATAAAAATAGATCCTGCCCAAGGCATGTGATTGTGAAATTTCAGGACACTGGGGACCTTTGGGAATTAGAATGTTTTTTGATTCCTCAAGACAACACTGGGAGCTAGAAAACAATGGAGAAAAAGCTTTGAAACTCCAAAACAATTCATATCCAACAAATGACATAAAAAGAGCAAAGCCATCAATAAAGTGAGAGCATGGTATAGGAACATTTTCAGACACACATCTGGAAAAATACATTTATCATGCATCCTTTCTCAGAAAGGACGTGCACTAACCAAACAAGGAAGTCATGCAGTAAAGAGAAAGACTTAGGGCTCAGAAAAGAGAAGATCCAACACAGGACCTCATGATGGTGGTGAAGGGAGATCCAAGAAGACAACTGTGCACGGATCTTATGAGGCAAGAGAACTGCTCTGGATTGGAACAGCATGAATCAAGAGATGACTATTGAGTGAGGTGTGTCTTCCCCTATGTGCTCTGCTGTTATTGCCTTTTTAATCCAAGTTGGGTAGGCATGGAATTAACACGTTAATTAGTTGCTTTCCATTTATTCAAAGAAGAAAATCTGTTTATTTCTTTGTCTGCGACAGTTAGTTATATAGGTCAAAAATTAGTAAAAACTGTTATTTATAAATTAGTAAATATTAGTAAAAATGTTACTTGTAAATTAGTAAAAAAATGTTACATATCTTATAATTCATATTAGAAATTTAAGGCAAGACATCACTATAGTTTCTACAGTCTTTTCTGGAATCACACATACATTATAA
This sequence comes from Sapajus apella, assembly GCF_009761245.1. Classification (NCBI taxonomy): domain Eukaryota; kingdom Metazoa; phylum Chordata; class Mammalia; order Primates; family Cebidae; genus Sapajus; species Sapajus apella. The sequence goes on along the minus strand of NW_022437045.1, from coordinate 4,969,093 downwards.
GCCAAGAGGGAAAAAAAGTTATCTTCGTGTGGAAGATATGACAGGAGAAGAATGATTTGTAATTTGGTGCGGGGGGAGGACGAGAAATCCCTTTAAAGAGTACATGAAATTATGGTCAAGAAAAATGCACAGTTGGATGCAGTGGCTCACACCTGTAATCCAACACTTTGGGAGGCTGAGGTGGGAGAACTGCTTAAGCCTAGGGATTCAAGACCAGCCCAGGCAACAAAGTGAGACCTCCATCTCCATATTACAAATACATACATACACATATATTTTTTTAAATAATTAAATTAAAAGAAAACACACACTCACATATAATTTTGCAAACTGTTTTGGGTGATGTTTTTTAACACACACACACACACACACACACACACACACACACACACACACA
>NW_022437045.1:4953056-4968686 GCF_009761245.1 Sapajus apella | reverse complement strand
ACACACACACACACACACACACACACACACACACACACACACACATTGTATGTCAGATGATTCTCTATAGTCTATCCATAAATTTGTGAGAAGTCTACCAAAATTAAATCAAAAAATTCTATTAAAATACATACTTTTCATAATTACTTAGCTTATGACACAGGAGATACTCTAATATCCCTCCCATTTCTTCTCTCCTCCCCATTTTCATGCCATCATGCCAGTTTGGGTCATTTTTTCTCTTCAGTGTAGCTATATGAAGCTGTATGATGGGTCTCCTGCTGCCTAACCCATGTACTGTCATGTAAACTATCCAGAAGCAGGATCTAGAATTGTCATTCATTTTATCTGCAAACATCTCCTACAGCTTTCCATGGCTGGGGTCTCCCAGCTGAGCCTAAACACCCAAAAGTTGCATGATCTGCCGGGATCAATCACTACATCTTTCATTTATATTCAACCACATTCATTTTCCATTTTTGTTGTAGCATGTACACAAACAAAAATTGAAAATGAATGTGGCTGAATTTGTGATTTATAACAAATAAATTGCTTATAATTTATAAATAAATATACATACATCTATGCTGCATGTTTTTTTTTTAAGCAAATGAGTCATGCAATCAATAAATTGTACAGGCTACTAGTTTGTAAATAAAGTCCAAAGTCTCTGGTATACAACAGCCCCTACAAACTGCCTGAAATTTATACATCCAATCTTGTTTCTCCTCAATCATTTTCATTTACCTTCCATTCAGCTAAAACAGGATTACTTGTGTTTCTCCCCGAAGTGCTCAGAATTCTCTAAAAATGTATGCCTTTGTTCTTGCTGTCCTCTTTACCTTCAAACCTTTCTTTCCTGTCATTATGTGTCCAAACTCTCAAGTTCAGTTCAAATTTCCCTCTACAAAGCTTCCCTAATCCTATCCCTGCTGGAGGCCAGAAGGGTCTGAGTATCCATGGTGCTTTATCAGTACCTCCCCCAGGACAGTGTGACTTTCTGCCCTGTGTCATTCAGGCTCATGTCTAATCTCATTGTTGGGTGGCAAACTCCCTCAGGTCAGCATCTGTCATGGATACCTTTTCCCAGCTCACATTTCCTAGATTTCTGCAGATGTAAGTGACAGAGTCAATGTCACCTGGTATGTTATTCAAATGCAGTACGAAAACAAAAATACTACAAACAAAAGTGCTACTGTGAGCCATTAATCTTTCATAGAATATTTAAAATTTCATAGTAAGTCACATCTCCTCTATGCATTTGCTCTTCTAGGAAAGGCATCAGTAAATACCTCTATTTGTTCTGCTACGGGCTGTTCAAACACATTTGCCAGTTTCTGCAGAATGATGTATTTGTTGTCGGCCAGTGATGTAAACAGCACTTTCAGATCATTCTAAGGAAGAAGGCAACAGGAAGACTCAAAATGAGTAACAGGGAATTCAAAATACTTGTAAACATAACAGAGATTCTTAGAAATAATATAGAGGCATAAAAGTTTAATTTACAGGAGAACCAATACTGTGCTATGGGAAAGTAAAAGGAACTGGTAACAACTCACTTATGTGCTAGAACTGACTCCTGAAGAATTTGTTACCCAAAGTATTTTCTACGTAGTAAAAATGAAGTTGAAGCATACATGTAAAAAGCAATACTTGTCACCCTAATCTCATTACATCTGAAATAAATGAGTACATTCAAACACTGCACGGAAATATTATGTTAATGGCTCTTATCTAGAGAAATAACCTATAGGTATTATCCTGGTTTGGAAACAGTATGATTCTTAAGAATCCTACGATTTCCATTTTGCTCTCTCTTCTGCTCTCCTCCCTCCCTCAGTTTCTTCTTCTGTCTTTGAAGAATTTGCACAAGCTCTAAAAAAGCCATTCAGAAATTTAAAAAATAATTATCATCTATGATGACCAAAAACATGTGAAGAGACAACACAGAAATATCTTGGTAGGTATTTTGTTCAAAAATATTACTCATTTAAATGTCCAAATATATTTATATTGAGTTAGATTTGTACAAAAAGGAGATAACTATTAGAATTTTGGATGAATAATAAATTCAAAGAATATTTAAACTGTAAAAAAAAATTGGCCAGGTGCAGTGGTTTACCTCTGTAATACCAGAATTTCTGGTGTCTGAGGCAGATCACTTAAGGCCAGGAGTTCAAGATCAGCCTGGTCAACACAGTGCATCTGGTATCCACAAAAAGGTATTTTTAAAAAAGGTGGACACAGTGGCATGCCTGTAGTCCTATCGATTCAGGAAGCTGAAGCGGAAGGATCCCCTGGGTCCAGGAGTTTGAGGTTGCAGTTAGCTCTGATCGTGCCACTACACACCAGCCTGGGTGACAGAGTGAGACCCTGTCTCAAAAAAAAATTACCAAAATATTTAATTTTTTTCTCTGAAATATCAACAAATAAGTTCTATTTCATAATAGTCAGCAAATATATATTCATCAGAGGTTAAAGCTCAACTCATGACATCTTCACCAGGGGCTAATCATGCAACATGCAAACATTCTAACTGTCTAATGAGAAGGATAATCGCAACAAGGAAGAAAAACATCTATAAGGACATGTGAAGGCTTTATCATGCAAATGCAGAGCTAAAAAGCAAAATAATGGGTGCATTATACAGTAAAAAATATAAAATTGAAAATATAATGCTGAACATGAGAACTAGAATAGTTACCACTAACCAAAACTCAAACCAATCTGCAAGCCTAGTGGCCTAAATACGAAATGTGAAATGATAATAACAGCTCTGGAAAAAATACTAGAAACAATAGTTTTACATATGAGTTACTAGGTCTGTATCATTCAGCTGTGTTCAGGGTAAGGTCATGTGGGCCATTAAAACTGTCACATATTTATCTGTTTTTAGTGTTTTTTTTCTTTGCGTGTGTGTGTGTGTGTGTGTGTGTGTGTGTGTGTCTGTGTGTGACACAGTTTTGCTCTTGTTGCCCAGGCTGGAGTGCAATGGCATGATCTCGGCTCACCGCAACTTCTGCCTCCTGGGTTCCAGCGATTCTAGTGCCTCAGCCTCCTGAGTAGTTGGGATTACAGGCGCTGACTACCACGCCCGGCTAATTTTTATTTATTTTTTTGTATTTTTAGTAGAGAAGGGGTTTCACCATGTTGGCCAGGCTGGTCTTGAACTCCTGACCTCAGGTGATCCACCTGCCCGGTCTCCCAAAGTGCCAGGATTACAGGCATGAGCCACCATGCCCAGCCATTTTTATCTGTTTTTAAGCCTAGAAAAAGATGTCGTGCATTCATCTGAACAGAAGCCTGCATTATCTACATATGTATGTATAAGGACATTGGTCCATTTAATCTAAATGAGTGCCTCCCAGGTTCATGCAATTCTTCTGCCTCACCCTCCCAAGTAGCTGGGACTACAGGCGCACACTGCCATACTTGGCTAATTTTCTGTATTTTAGTAGAGACTGGGTTTTACTGTGCTGCCCATCTGGTCACAAACTCCTGAGCTCAGGCAATCTGCCCACCTCAGCCTCCTAAAGTGCTGGGATTACAGACATGAGCTCCAGTCCCATTTTTGTTTTCAATGGCATATTTTCTCTCTTAACTATGTTCTACTCAGGGTAATAGGAAACACAGAGTTCACATTTCTGCAAGTCAGACTAATTATTGGGAGAGACTAGTCAAGAAGACAGTAAAGCAGAGAATATGACTGATTTTAAAATTACTAAATGAAAACTTATGAGGTGCTAGTGAATCACATGGATATTGATATTTTCTTAAAAGTAAAAATGCAAAGAATGTAACTTTTTGTATTATTACACTTGTGATAGACAGGACAGTTAAGGTATCTCTATATTAAAAACATAAAATACATCATTGTTTTTCTTATAGTCTCTGGAATTATCGGCAGGGCAAAAAAGGGGCAGGATTCTAGTCATTGAGAAACAGATTTGTAGAAAGTTTCAAGCTTTAAAATCAGTTGTGCCCAGGCACAGTGGCTCACATCTGTAATCCCAGCACTTTGGGAGGTGGAGGCTGAGATTGCCCCATTGCACTCCAGCCTGGACAACAAGAGCAAAAGCCACTCTCAAATAAATAAATAAATAAATAATAAAATAAATAAAATCAGTTGTGTTGCCTCACTCGTTCATTAAAGAATTCTTTCAGGCCGGGTGCGGTGGCTCATGCCTGTACTCCTATTGTTGGGGGGTGGGGGGGGGGGGGGGGGGGGGGGTGGATCACAAGGTCACGAGTTCAAGACCAGCCTGGCCAATATGGTGAAATCCTGTCTCTACGAAAAAAAATACAAAAAATTAGCCGGGCATGGTAGCGCATGCCTGTAGTCCCTGCTACTTAGGAGGCTGAGGCAGGAAAATCGCTGGAACCTGGGAAGCAGGGGTTGCAGTGAGGTGAGATCACATCATTGCATTCCAGCCTGGGCAGCAGAGGGAGACTCCATCTCAAAAAAAAAAAGAATTCTTTCATTCATTTTCCAATTTTTAAAATAATTTGAAATACACAATCATATATTTGGGGAATTTATTTGAGGTTACATCCATGGGTAAAATTTTTAAGAATACAGGATGATTCATAATTGTCTTTCTTGTGATTCCACATATGTAACATACATCTAAGTAACATTTATGCATCCTTCCAAATAGTCTTTTTGGTATAGAATAATGTTAGCAGTCTGGCAAAAGCTAATCCTCAAACGTTAAATGCAGAATGAAGGCATGCCCTTCCAGTAACTGCTGAGCAGTGACAGCATACCAGGTGTTTGGTGCAAAGTAAAAAAAAGGAAAAAATAAAAGTTTGTGACTTGACCTTTAATTATGTTAACATAGGAAACATTCTCTCAATTAAGTTGGAACACAAATACTTTGAAATGTCTTTCAGTTCGTGAGCTGGCCACCAACACATAGAAACTTGTTGGCAGAAGAAAAATAGAGAACGTGATTCAAAGCGAATTCCATGATTCCATGTTCTTCTCTTAGATCCTTAAAACAAAATAAGTTCCAGAGCATTCACGCTTAATTCGTATTTTGCTGTGCCTGGTGATAATTACTGATAAAATTTTAAAGTATGAAAGTACTAAAGACACTAAATGCAATTCACAAAAAATATGGGGAATGAGAGCAAGAGGGACTGACTGCTGAGGAATTTGGGGATTCTGACTTGAGCATCTGAGGGGCAGTAACTAACTGTGCCACTGACTCACAGACAAGACTGGGTTGCTGGTGGCAGCATTAACTGGCAAAGGACATTGGATAAAATTTAAGAGATTGAGCTGGGCACTGTGGTTCACATCTGTAATCCCAGCACTTTGGGAGGCTGGGGTGGGCAGACCACTTGAGGTCAGGAGATCGAGAGCATCCTGGTCAACATGGTGAAAGCCCATGTCTACCAAAATACAAAAAAAAAAAAAAAAAAAAAAAAAAGAGAAAAACTAGCTGGGCATGGTGGCATGTGCCTGTAGTTCCAACTACTTGGGAGGCTGAGGCAAGAGAATCACTGAACCGAGGAGGTAGAGGTTGTAGTGAGCCAAGATCTCACGCCACTGCACTCCATCCTGGCAACAGAGCTAGACTCTGCCAAAAAAAAAAAAAAAAAAAAAAAAATACCGTTTTGGAAAAAAAGACTCTGCTGAAGGCTCACATTCTCCATCTCTCCTGCGATCACCCTAATATGGTAAAATACAGAAAATATTCTTTGAGTAAAATCCTGCCTTTAGTTTTTAATGGTTGAGTAACACTGAAGTAATTTAATCTTTCTCTTGGTTTTTGATCCTATATCTCTTATAATACTACTGTGAATAGCAATAACAGTAACAAAATTTGCTGAGTGCTTACTATGTATCAGGCACTGTTCAGAGTATTTTAAACACATCTTAACTCACTTCATCCTCACCACAGTCTATGAGGCAATTAATATGAGTATGATTTGATAGTTGAGGATATCAAGGTTCAGGAAAGTCAACTGCTAAAGTTACACAGCAGTAAGTGACAAAGCCAGAGTTCGAACCCAGGCTGTTAGCTTTGGAGACTACATTTTCAATTTTTACTGCTCTGACTTTGCAAAATTAATATTAGAATAATGTTTGCAGGATGTTGCAAAAAATATTAGAAAACATTTTGTGAATAAAAAAATGAAACTCGAATGTTTGTGATAGTTTTACTCCGTGGTTTTAAGAATGTAGACTGCCAGAAGGGAGTGGAAATTTGTGCCTCTAAATGAATGTCTAGAAAATTCTGTGTTTCTTGGCTAATGCTACATTTATTTGACATTTTGTAGGATTTTTTTTTTTTTTTTTTTTTTTTGCAAATCAAAATTCTACATCAAACTCTTGGCCCTAACGACATGTCTCTATTTTATAAATCTTCCATGTTGTTTAAAAATAACATTCAATTAGCACTTAAGTATTCCCAAAAGGTGTTTTTTATTAGGAATGAAAAATCAGCACTAAAAGTTTATCAGCAGGTTTTGCATTTGTTCCAGTATATAGTCATAGGAAAAGTTTCCTAAGCATGCAATAAGAATTCTAATATGGGGGCCAGGTGCAGTGGCTCACGCCTGTAATCCTAGCACTTTGGGAGGCCGAGGCCAGCAGATTACCTGTGGTTGGGAGCTCAAGACCAGCCTGGCCAACATTGTGAAAATAGAAAAATCTCTACTAAAAATACAAAAAATAAGCCGGGCGCAGTGATGCGCAGTTGTAATCCCAGCTACTCTGGAGGCTGAGGCAGAAGAATCGCTTGAACCCGGGAGACAGAGGTTGCGGTAAGCCGAAATCACACCACTGCACTCTAGCCTGGGCTACAGAGTGAGACTGCATCTCAAACTCTACCTGTGTTAAAAAAAAAAGAATTCTAATATGGGGCTAACAGGCACTAAATCTGATGAGTTAGGATTGGAAAGTAATGTAATACATTTTAACACAGGTAGAGTAGTTAGACCACAGCCACTTTCAAAGACTCTTAGGTACCAGAGTCTATGGCCCTTTCTATATTCCAACATTTTCTGCATATTCTTTTTTTTTTTTTTTTTATAGTAGAGACAGGGTTTCACCATGTTGTCCAGGCTGGTCTCAAACTCCTGACTTCAAATGATCCACCTGCCTTGGTCTCCCAAAATGTGAGGATCACAGGTGTGAAGCACTGCACCTGGCCATTTTCTGTGTATTGTTTGGCAATGTTTTTAAACTCCACTATTACCAACTAAAAATTATAATCAGCCATAAATTTGACTTTTATTGATTAAATTTATAATTCTATTCAGTCCTTAGCTTGAAGTGGGTGGTTTTCTCAACATTCCTTTTCTAGGAGCATAAAATCTTTAGTTTCTAATTCTTTAATTCAACCTTCTTCATTTTCTACAATGCTCTTGTTCTTCACGATGCATTTAAAAAAATAACAACCAAGTTTGTAACACAGATTTGTGACTGACTACTATTGAATATCTAGAGAATGGTCAAGTATCCTTTGATAATGTTTTACTTACTTGGAAATTTAGTATTTGCTGAAGTCTTTCTTTCATCTGATGACATCGTTGATTCACTACTGAGTCTAGCAAGGATAACCTGCCCAAGAGACAACCCAAAGTATCTTCAATAACATCTCGATTATCACCATTCTCAGGAAAAGCTTGGGAAAACAAGTGCTTGTTCTTATCCATTTCTTCAGACATTTCCTTAATATCTTTGGCAAGAATCTAGAGGTAATAAAAGAGCATTTTTCAGTGTTTATATATGTGAATTGATCTGCAAAGCAAGTTATTTTCTCATAGAGAGTCAACTAAATCTCTCTGACTGCTTAGTAATAATTAGACCTAAGACAACTTGAACCTCTTTCAAATACTTCTATACATTTTAGGCAAGTTGCTTTTGAAGAGATTTCTCTCAGGGACTTTACCTCATTCACTAATCATAACGAGCACCGTAAAGTGCTATTTACGAATTTGGTGCTTTTTTAAAGCATGTGTTTCATGTTTGGAGGATCTGTGATACATAACAGTGCTTCTACAAAGTTTCCCATTTCTCCCTCTTACATACACAAAACAAAGAATGAAAATACAAAATATAAATATCGCTGAGAGGTTTCTGCATTTAAGCAATTATGTTCTGCATTATTAGATTTGATTTATGTCTGACTTTCTTTATGCATAAAATTAATTATCCTATCAAAATGTCAAGTGCTTTGTAATGTTATACACGCACAGGCAGGAACTACAAACTTACCTCTTGGTTGAAGAGACAAGTTTCTGTTTCTTCTGGCAAAAGCGCTGTGGCAACAAATAAATGTTCTTCAACATCATCCAACCAAGTAGAGGTAGCTGAGACCCCATCATACAACTTCTGCTCCAAGTGTATACTCTGCCTCTTTGTCCCTCCACTCTGGGAAACACACAACAGGGACAAATAATCAATTACAGCATTTTGAGAATCCAGAAAAAATATCAGGATGGAGCCGGGCACAGTGGCTCACACCTGTAACCTGAACATTTTGGGAAGCCAAGGCAGGCAGATCAGTTGAGGTCAGGAGTTCAAGACCGACCTGGCCAATATGGTGAAACCCCATCTCTACTAAAAAATACAAAAATTAGCCAGGCATGGTAGCATGTGCCTGTAGTTCCAGCTTCTTGGGAGGCTAAACCACTTAAATCCAGGAGGAAGAGGTTGCAGTGAGCCCAGATTGTGCCACTGCATACCAGCCTGGTTGACAGAGCAAAACTCTGCCTGGAAAAAAAAAGAAAGAAAGAAAGAAAAAGAAACAGGATGAGACACCAGGGTCTAGTGGCTCTTTGTTTCCACACTCATCACTAGTGTTGGGTCTCAATTCATGCTCGGGGTGGATGGAACAGCCTCACAGAGGCCAGGTAAATCAATACAAGCAAAACAAGATTCTTATAAACCAAGCCAAACACACTGAAAACACGGCCCTACCTGGGATGAAACCTCCTCGAAGGCTTGGTTCAGGCCATCCAGCAAAGATGTAACTGCAGATTTATCTTGGGTTGGCACGTCCCCTTTGTACAGTGGCACACCAGACAAGAGTCGATTCGGCCTGCTATAGAGCTGTAGACAAACAAGGACTGCTTGTTGAAGAGCACATGCGTGATGTCCCCGCTTTCTCATTTGGAAATGCACACTGAAATAGATGCTGGAAAAGCTGTCCATACCAAAATTTCTTCTAGAGAAATATAACTTCTACAGCATTACATGTCCACTGAACACAGTGGCCAGATGCATTAGCGTCAATGTTTCCATGGATGGATTTTTTTTTTAAAGCAATGGAAAAAAGATTCTTTATTTTATAAAATGTTTTATTACACAGGAGGAGGAAAAAATGTTTTATTACACAGGAGGGCAAATATAGTTAACAATAACATTTCATATTTCAAAATAGCTAGAAGAGAGGATTTTGAATGTTCTCCACAAAGAAGTGATAAATGTTTGAGATGATGAGCCTGCTAATTACCCTGACTTGATCATTACATGCTGTATACATGTATCAAAACATCACGCTGTGTACCAGAAATATGTACAAATATTATGTGTCAGTTAAAAATAAAATAAAACAGGCCAGCCACTATGGCTCAGGCCTTTAATTCCAGTACTTTGGGAGGCTGAGGTGGGCAGATGATTTTAAGCCAGGAGTTCAAGACTGGCCTGGCCAACATAGTGAAACCCTGTTTCTACTAAAAATACAAAAATTAGCTGGGTGTGGTGGCACATGCCTATAATCCCAGCAATTCAGGTGACTGAGGCACGAGAATCGCTTGAGCCCAGAGGCAGAAATTGCACTCCAGCCTGGGCAACAGAGCAAGTCCCTGCTTCAAAAAAAAAAAAAAAAAAAAAAAAAAAAGAAAGAAAGAAAAAAAAAGGTGACACTATAAAAAAAGAAAATTAAATTAAAAGGTGTCTTGCAAATTTTATGAAATAAATGACATTAAGACATAAGTAAATTAGAAACAGAAAAGATAACAGACATTGCTGAAAATGGAATCACTGACAGAGAAAGCTTGCAATAATCAGATGAAAAGTGAATGCAAATTTTAAAAAGCAAAGATCAGTACAACCAAAAATAAATCAATAAGTATAGAAAAAAGATGATCTAACACAAGGATAATTGATGTCCCTGAAGCAGAGATATAATAAATATAGCATAAAATACATCTAAATCATACCAAAAAATCTCTAAAATGAATAAAAAAGCAAACCTTGATTCTTAAATATTAAAAAAAGCACATTGTGTTATAAGAAAAATATGATAGCAGAAAAGTCAACATCAGACATAGCCTAGATAAGCTGTTGAAACTTGAAGGACACTAAATCATTCTTCTGGTATCCATACAAAGAACAAAAAAAAATAATAAGGGGAAAAATAATAAACTGATGTTAGATTTTTCTAAGGCTTCATTCAATGCCAGAAGATGAAAACCAATATAGATACAAATTCTAAAGGGATGACAGAAAAATCTCCATCAAATACAGAGTCAACTAACTGATATTCCCAAACAAGAAAGAACCTGAGTTTTCCTAAAAAAGTTTCTTAACAATGGAATTAATACCTGAGAACTGGATCAAAATAAAAAATGTAGGAATTAAAGAGATATCATAAAGGGATTGGCTATGAGGACTGATGATTTAAAGATTAAATTGATTTACAGAATATGGGAATTGTTACAATTGTTCTTTTTCATCTTTGTATTTGGCGGCATTATGTGAGTTATTAAAATTAATGCATGTGGTTTTTCAAAATAATAGAGTAATTTTTCTTAAATCAACTAATTAAATAAGAAAGATGTTAGCAATCATAAAAATATCTTATCACAGCTTTCCTCTCAATTTTTCTTCTCAGTTTTAGCAGTGCCTATTGTGAAATAATCCATCCTAAATACCAGACCTAGACTGATCTCTTTGCTTTCAATACTAACCCTATCTCCCTTAAACTCTTTTAGGTAAAAATATGGCTCCCCAATAAGGGCAATGATATGGTCTAGCATTCAAATGGGTGACAATGTTTCCAATCAAACTCAGTCTCCTTTTTTTTTTTTTTGAGACAGAGTCTTGCTCTGTCATCCAGGCTAGAGTGCAGTGGGGTGATCTTGGCTCACTGCAACCTCTGCCTCCCAGGTTAAGTGATTCTCCTGTCTCAGCCTCCTGAACAGCTGGGATTACAGGCATGTACCACGTCCAGCTAATTTTTGTATTTTTAGTAGAGACAGAGTTTTCCCATGTTGGCCAGGCTGGTCTCTAACTCCTGACCTCAGGTGATCCACCTGCCTCAGCCTCCCAAAGTGCTGGGATTACAGGCGTAAGCCGCTGTACCCAGCCATCAATTTCTTTTGACTTTTCAAAATACCTCCTCACCTTTCAGTCTGCCTACTCATGATCCTGTAAATATGCCAAGCCCATTACCCATTGCAGCTGGGATATCCACCACTCAGCATCCCCTTAAAATCTGCTACTTTATGGTCAGTGCTCATGCCTATAATCCTAGCACTTTGGGAGGCCAAGGCGGGCAAATCACCTGAGGTCAGGAGTTTGAGAACAGCCTGACCAACATGGAGAAGCCCCATGTCTTTCAGAAAAAATACAAAATTAGCTGGGCATGGTGGTGCATGCCTGTAATCCCAGCTACTCAGGAGGCTGAGGCAGGAGAATCGCTTGAACCAGGGAGGTGGAGGTTGTGGTGAGCTGAGATCGCACCATTGTACTCTATCCTGGTCAACTTGAGCAAAACTCCATCTCAAAAAAGAAAAAAAAAATCTGCTACTTTAAGTTCCACACCTATTATAGCAACTTTTGGCTATTTTTTCTTAACCTTTGTTTCCTTTGAATTCCTACTTATGGATCCTATCACAGTTGTCTAATTTTTTAAAGACATGTATGAGCTATTTCCTTATTTGGGTTATAGGTTCCCAGAAGCAGGAGCTGTATTTGACCCTGAAGCCAAGTGGGTTGCTGTGCATGGAAGCACTAAATACACTGGAAGTGAGCAGATTTTTAAAAATTGCTCTAAGAGGTTAGTGCCTTTTGACCTAGTGAACTTTAGGCCAAAATGTGCCTGTTCTTACACATGAAAATAATAAGTATTTCTAGGGTGCAAAACTGCCATTAAGGTAGTATGAAAGAGGAGGGACTTAGGTAACAGATAGGTCTGCCTCCTGATTCCAGATTCACTCTTCTTAATCCCAAGACCCTCCGAAAGTGTCCAACCTCGCCAAGCCTGTTTCTAGGTCTTGACGAGGTTGGAGATAACCTTGACCTCACCACAACATTGCTAGCTATGTTAACATATAAAACTCAAGATGGGTTCATTATAAGATCACTCTCTTTCTTCCTGGAAACTGAGAGCTAAATTGCTTCTTCCCTTCCTTTCCTTACACCTTTTCACACCACAGAAAGGAAAACAATCTATGAGGCACTTTGTGCAAATGACCAGTGATTGCGGAAACAAAGCACTCAGATGCAAAAATGTCATTAAAAATGAACATTCAATGATTTTATTTCTAATCCAAAGGCAGGTGAGACACCACATGAACCTAAACTTGAACAGTCCAGGTTTTATGGAATGTCAGTGGAGCAGGGCAAGGTTCGTTCAGTAAGTCCAGCACAGAGGATGCTGGAGTGTCAGCCCCAACTGAGAGCAAAAGCAGCTCCTGAAGATCAGAGCAAGTAATGGATGAGACCTCCTGGAGGTCTATAGATGCCGGATGACTCACACAGGTGCTTTGTGAATGGAGAGTAATAAACAAGCACGGAATCCAGAAATATCGTAGATTTCTCTAACTTAAAATAGTCAGAAGACTCCCGTCCCTGATTGAGAACTGTCCATACCTGTCCTATTCAAAGGATTTGAGGGATACTAGAACATGAAGGGAGAGCTAGTAGTCAAGTTCAGGAGATCCACATCAGAAATGAGGAATTCTAGCTAGGAGTCTGGGGGACACTTTATCAGGGATTTGAGGAAGGAAGAATTAAAAAACAGGCAGGAGGTCCACACAAAAAGTATAGGGCACCATTTTCCATGTGGTGATTCTGGGCCAACTGCCTCCAGGAATACAGTGTTGTAAGTTTCTCAGGGCAGAGCTGGTAGCTATTTCTCCAGACAGAGGTAAAGAAGCCTCCTGGCCAGAGAGGGAAAGTGAGGGGGTAGAAAGTTCAGGAAAGCATGTGCTTTTATAAAAACAGAATAGAAAGCATGGCTCTGGGCCGGGTAGGGTGGCTCACGCCTGTAATCCCAGCATTTTGGGAGGCCGAGGCAGGTGGGTCACGAGGTCAAGAGATCAAGACTTCCTGGCCAACATGGTGAAACCTCGTCTCTACTAAAAATACAAAAATTAGCTGGGTGTGGTAGCTTGTGCCTGTAGTCCCAGCTACTCGGGAGGCTGAGGGAGGAGAATCGCTTGAACCCTGGAGACGGAGGTTGCAGTGAGCCGAGATTGCACCACTGCACTCCAGCCTGTCAAAAGAGCGAGGCTCCATTTCAAACAATAAAAATAAATAAAAATAATAATAACAAAAAAGGAAAGTATGGCTTGGAGAGACTTATACATGGCTACCCACAGACGACAGGACACCTCATGACTTTCAGACCAGCAGTCCCTAACCTTTTTTGGCACCAGGGATTGGTTTCCTGGGGGTGGGAGAGATGGTTTTGGGATGAAACTGTTCCACCTCAGAGCATCAGGCATTATATTCGCATTAGGAGCATGCAACCTAGATCCCTCGCATACGAAGTTCACGAGAGGGTTCACAGTCCTAAGAGAATCTAACGCTGCCACTGATGTGACAGGAAACCGAGCTCAGGCAGTAATGCTCACCTGCACACTGCTCACCTCTCGCTGTGAGGTCCAGTTCCTAGCAGGCCATGGACCTGTACCAGTCTGCAGCCTGGGAGTTGGGCAGCCCTGCTTTAGAGCATCTCCTTCTATTTAATCCTGGCAGGTTGTGCCTGCTTTCTAAAGCCTACTTTGTCAGCTCCAGCCCTTCCCTCCTCCAATTCACTGCAGTTATTGACACCTTTTGCTTCTGGTTCAGCCTCTCCCAGCCCTTAAGCTAGTTCCGGCCAGAGCAGAGAGAATAGCAGCTTCCTTGGGAAAGGTTTTAGAATTCACTCTGATAATGCTGGGACTTGGAATGAGCCTAGATGGATGCTGCTGGCTCAGGACAAGGGACTAGTCTTGTAGCTGAAGAATTCCTCTGGGTCACAGCTGTGGTAGGCATCCCAGGCTGGCTTGTGTTCCTGACTCCCTCATTTGCCCTCTAACTTTCTAATTCCTCTGTCTCCCAGTTGTTCCCTGGCTTCTTCTTACAGTGAAGTAATAGCCACTGCCTGGACCCATCTGTTACTGTCTTCAGTTCCCTTGGATTTGGCATGCCTAGTAGAACCAAGAACGACATCACACAGGATCCCTCCCAGGAACCAGCCTTGCAGATGGGCATAACTATTCCAGCTGACCACTGGCTTCGCCTCACTTCCCTAGACCCACCAGCGTTCCAATATGTTTCTCATTAAGAGCTCCTGAAAATATTAAATACTGGAAGGAGCAATGGAAAATAAGATGGCCTCACTATTTAGTTCCAGATTGGTGGAAATCTTTGTCCTAGATGTCCATATTCTCGATTTGCATTACTTTTTCAAGTTTGCAAAACGAACAAAAACAAGAGGGCACTTAAAATGTAATGGTTTAGGCTAATAAGGCATCAGATATTAATCATCTGAGGAAAAATATTGTCTAGAAATCAAATTTTCACATATAAATACATAATTATGAAGGGAAATGTGAAGACTTGTTAAGGAAAATGTAGACTTTCTTAGACTTGTTAAAAAAATGTAGAGTGAAAAACTGGTTTCATGTCTTAGTTTGAAATTGATCATGAAAATTAAGATGATTACAGTTATAATCCCTCAGCATAAACTCCAGATCTTTTATATAAGTTAATATATAATATAAAATGTTTAATACCACTTGTTCTTGTTCCTGTTCCAGAACATTCTGTAGTAGTTTCTGCTTGGTACTAAATTCTTGATGTAGGCTTTCCCATTTTATTCTCATCTGGTCTTCAGCGGATGACTTCTCCCCTTCCATCCCCAACTCCTGGGATAACACATCAGGTTTTTCGCTATTAGAAGAATAAATAGTCTAAGTTTACAATGTGCACAAAAAAGTGATAAGACAGGCAACTTATTGTCTGTACCAGACCTGGCTTCTCAAAGGAAGCAAGATTACCTTAGTTATTAGCTTACACTTTGAAAATAACAAAAATATTTAGGCTGGTCAAAGCAACTACATTCTTATTCATTGATAACTAAACCATGTGCAGAAGAAATACTTAAAATACACTGAATAAAAATAATTGCAACATTTAGAATCAAAAATTACCGCATGATTACAGACTAGCATCTTTTGACAAATAGCAGAAAAGTTAGTTTAAAACTTTAAAAATGTGTTAGTCTAGGGAGAGTTATGACTATGAATCCAGAGAAAATACAGGACACAGGAGGGCGGTGCAGGACACAGGAGGGTAGAACAGAACATGGAGGGATAGCAAAGGACCTGGGAGGAAGTACAGGACACAGAGGGATAGTACAGGACCTGGGGAGGAAATACAGGACACGGACGGATAGT
>NW_022437045.1:4934296-4953046 GCF_009761245.1 Sapajus apella | reverse complement strand
GGATAGTACAGGACCTGGGGAGGAAATACAGGACACGGACGGATAGTACAGGACCTGGGGAGGAAGTACAGGACAGGGAGGGATAGTACAGGACCTGGGGAGGGAGTACAGGACACGGAGGGATAGTACAGGACCTGGGGAGGGAGTACAGGACAGGGAGGGATAGTACAGGACCTGGGGAGGGAGTACAGGACACGGACGGATAGTACAGGACCTGGGGAGGGAGCAGGACATGGAGGGATAGTACAGGATATGGAAGGAAGATCCTGCAGTCATCCTTAAAGGTAGGCAGTAGTGTGACATCTGAGATTGGTATACCTTGTATTTATTTATTTGCATATTTTTGAGACAGGGTTTCACTCTGTCATCCAAGCTGGTATGGCCTCGTGTGACCACAGCTCACTGTAGACTCCAAATGCTGGGCTCATGCAATACTCCCACCTCAGCCTCCCAAGTACCTCCCAAGTCTGGTATGCACCACCAGACCTGGCTAATTTGTTTTTTTAATTCTTTGTAGAGACGGGGTCTCACTATGTTTCCCAGGCTGGTCTGGAACTTCTGAGACCAAGTGATCCTCCTGCCTCAGCCTCCCAAATGTATGGATTTCTGGCATGAGCCACCATGCCTAGCGAAATTTGACTTTTAGAGTAAGACAGACATAAATTATGACCCTCACTCTAGCACATTAAATGTGACACTGGATAATTCGTTTCACTTCTCTGTGCCTCAGTCTTCTCGTCTTTATGCAAGTATCTATCTTGCATAATTATAAGAATGAAAGAGAATACATGCATAAGGCCTATAACCCTATCTGACAAATAATGGTCACTCAATAAATGGGGATTAATAATGATGAAAATGGGCTGGGCCGGGCCTGTAATCCCAGCACTTTGGGAGCCCAAGGCAGGTGGATCACCTGAGGTCACGAGTTTGAGACCAGCCTGGCCAACATGGTGAAACCCCATCTCTACTAAAAATACAAAAATTAGCTGTGTGTGGTGGTGCACACCTGTAGTCCCAACTACTTGGGAGGCTGAGGCAGGAGAATCACTTGAACCTGGAAGGTGGATGTTGTGGTGAGCCAAGATCGCACCACTGCTCTCTGCTTGAGTGACAGAGCGAGACTGCATCTCAATAAATAAATAAAATAAAAAGATGAAAACAAGAACAACCTAGGGAGGCTGAATTTCAATGGATCTTAATTTTTCAGGACCTTTGAAGTCCTAAGTAAAACCATGTCATCCAAAAGGAATAGTAGATATTAATTAATACTGTGATGCAGGGCCTTTTGCTCAAGTGAAGGGAAAGAACAAGAGTGTTGGCAGGATAAAACTCTATGGTACCTCAAAGCCAATTATTCTTAGAATAAAGGTAAATATAACAGTGTCTTTAGTTAAGTCTCTAGAAATAAGCATTAAAATTTCTACAAACTGGCCTGGCAGTGGTTCACACCTGTAATCCCAGCACTTTGGGAGGCCAAGGCAAGAGGATCGCTTGAGCCCAGGAGTTTGAGAACAGCCTAGGCAACATAGCCAGACTCTATCTCTACAAAAAAAATTTGAAAACTAGCCAGGCATGGTGGTACATGCCAGTAGTCCCAGCTACTTTGGAGGCTAAGTCAAGAAAAATCATTTGAGCCCAGGAGTTCAAGGTTGCAGTAAGCTATAATCACACCACTGCACTCCAGCCTGAGTGACAGAGTGAGACCCTGTCTCAAGAAAAAAAAACAACTCTTTAAATCTATAACGCAGGAATTCTACTCCTAGGATATAATGCAGAGAATCTTGCCCACCTGAGAGACAGGTAGGAAGTTGATTTAAACAACGCTAAAAGCAGTACTCTTAAGGCCAGGCATGGTGGCTCACTCCTGTAATCCCAGCACTTTGGGAGGCCAAGGTGGGTGGATCACTTGAGGTCTGGAGTTCAAGACGGTGAAACCTCATCTCTACTAAAAGACACAATTAGCCAGGCATATTGGTGAGTGCCTGTAATCCCAGCTACTCAGGAGGCTAAGGGAGGAGAATCACTTGTACCCAGGAGGCAGAGGTTGCAGTGAGCCAAGATTGCATTACTGCCTGGGCAACAGAGCAAGACTCTGTCTCAGGAAAAAAAAAAAAGCACAATAATAATAATAATAATAATAATGGCAACAGTGTAAATGTCCAGCAATAAGAAAATGGGTGAATAAATTATGTTCACAGAATAAAATACTATTAAACAGTTAAAATGATAACTAGATCTATATATATCAACATGAATATATCTCAAAAAAAATGACAAGTAGAAAAAAAGCCAAAAGATAATTGATACCTTTAGTTGAGTATCATAATATTAGTATCTGCATTTTTCTATTTTTTAAAAACTCCATATTTAAAAAAAGCTTTGAAGTTCCTATGAGATTACATTTCTTTATTGCTTTTTTCTTTTCTGGTAACAGCCTATAGTATAACACTTTTAATTCATCTGTGTTTACATGAAAATTTGTAATAAAACTAGGGGAATATTTAATATTTATATTCCTACATTTAATCATTGACGCATGTACACCACCAGTAACAAACATTTTTTAACACAGCCTTTTGTTCCCCATGAAAATTATTATTCTTTCCTTCTATATTTATATCAACAAATTTCCAGTCGCTTTTCCTTAGTAATCTTGGAAGGTACCCTCTATAAGTAACATACTGCTTATTCCTTATATGGCAAATGTATGAATATATAAAGCAGGTAATGCCCTTCCCACAGGGGTTTCCTTACACAAACCAAGTCATATTTATAGCCTTAGAAAAGCAGCTAGTAAGTTAAGGGCTGAATACCAGTCTTTCTCCCAGCAAGGTTTACATATCTGTATCTATCTATCTATCTAGATAGATAGATAGATAGATATTTACTTTGGAATGTAGATATCATTAATTCATGGTTAGTTGAACTGTAATCAACTGCATATAAAGGTGAAGTTTCTTAAGAATTTGTATAAAAGGTAAAGAATTTATAGTCTTTAAAGTGATTCTTACATAGAAAGCCAGTACTGCACTGTAAACTTATTTTTAAAACATTTTTTATATTTGAAAGAGCAACTTATAATTGTTTGTATTTCATTTAGGTCCTTTCCAAAGCTAAAGGCCAAGGAAAGAAAAAATAATTATGGCAAGAAAGTGGCAGAAGATCCCTTCTGCTCCTTTTGTGATGATACATACGGAGAGGTGGCGATGCTGGGTGGGTTCTTTGTTGAAATATTTGTTTAGCAAAAATATTCAGAAAATGAGGAAGATAAGTAAACATTGTAGAGAAACTGAAAACTGAAAATTTAGGAATGCAACGTGACGGCAAGTCTTGGCTCAATCAACATGAAAGAAACAGTCTCATTTTGGGTTTATTACAGACACACGTTCACGGTCTCATTATCATCTTTAAGCATGATACACAACAGAGAGTCTTTAAACCCCTTTAAATATATACTAGGATCTCAATTTTTCTACTTTGTAAAAACTCTATTTTATATTATATATATATATATATATATATATATATATATATAATATTTACTTTTTTTTTGAGACGGAATCTTGCTCTGTTGCCCAGGCTGGAGTGCAGTGGCGCGATCTCAGCGCACTGTAACCTCTGCCTCCTGGGTTCAAGTAATTCTTATGCCTCAGCCTCCTCAGAATCTGGGACTACAGGCACATGCCACTACAACAGGCTAACTTTTGTATTTTTAGTAGAGATGGAGCTTCACCATGTTGGCCAGAATTATCTCGATCTCCTGACCTTGTGATCCACCCGCCTTGGCCACCCAGAGTGCTGGGATTACAGGTGTGAGCCACCATGCCCAGTCTTCCCCTTTATATTTTGAAGGTGGTTTTTATAGTTTTAGTGTTATTTAAATTCAATCCCTGCCTATAGATGTCATAATACTCTTCATTCCTATTCTTTTACATTGATATTCATTAGCTATGTCAATACTTTCAACAGATTTTTGTTTTGTTTTCCTTTTCTTGAATGCCTTCCTATTTCCTACATATTTTGTCACAATATATCTACCGAAATTGCACTTTAGTTGGTTTATTTTCCTATCAATTGCCCTCAGAATTCATACATGTGTATACGTGTGTATATGTAACACAGACTGTATATAGTCAGCATTGATGTCATATATCAGCATTAATTAAATTGCAAAAAAATATTTTACTCCCTATCTCTTCCCTCTCTAATTGTTTTATCATCAACAGTCTAGTCTAGTTCTTATCTACACATACTCTGCTGTCAATTTTATATCACACCTTTACTTAGCATCACACATACATTTTCTGATACTGTTACACCATTTTTGGTTAAGATTATATATGCATAAAATTTTTTTTCAACTTTTTTATAATAGTGAGAATGTGTGCCTTTTAAATTATTTTGTATTACAAATAATATTTCCCAAACCATCTTCATAATACATATTTCCTCCTTTATGTTATTTCCCCTGAAAAGCAAACATTCAGAAATGGGAAATGGAGTTAAAGCTATTTGCCAAAGGATACTACCAAATTACAATGTTTAGTAAGACACAAACACAGAGGTTTCATGAAAGCTTTTTTTTCAATGTTTTTGATTTCAAAGAAAGCTTTCCTGTATATCCTCTCAGTTGACATTTATAATTTTCATAACACTTCTGTGATGACAGTAGTGAATTATTATTCTAAATTCTACAGAGGAGCAAACTGAGGCTCACAGTTGAGTGACTTTTCCAAAGTGACTTTTGTGGAACTAGAATAAAACTCAGACCTGACTCCAAATATAGAAGTATTTCCACACTGCTACAATTCCTTTATTATCTTTTAAATAAAAGTTTCAACTTGAAAATTCTCCAACTTCCTTAATTTTTCTTTTAACAATTGACTTTTCTGTGTAGAAGACTGTCCAAGTCTTCACTCCAAACCAAGATTTCAAGATACTTAATGGGGCCATGCATTTATTTTTTAGAATATTGCTAGGGCAAGATAAACTTTTATAGAGAAAATGCTCTCCAATTAGATATAATCATTCAATTGGAAACATCATGTATCTCATTTTATAATGCATTTTTATTTGATTAAAAACATGAACTCATGAGCATCTTCTGTGGACAGACAGACTGCACGCACTGGAAGGAGGGCAAACCAGTTAGCTTATCACAGGCGCTGTGCTCAGAAAATGCAGCAAAATGTTCAAAATGCAGTTACATATATGACCCTAAAGTAAAAATGAGATGACTAAATTTTACAGAAGATGTTTAAAATAAAATTTTGAGTAAGATATTTACATTTCTTCAAATGTCAGGGAAACACAATGAAGAGGAAATTAAAACATTTCGAAACATACCCAGCGCCACCAGAGGTCTCTGCCGCTGAATGTTGAATTAGAATCTCCTCTCCACGACTGGCTACTGAGCGAAGGAGACTCTTCTGCTCGGCTAATTCCTGTTCTAACTCCTGCTCAAGGGAAAGGACAAATGCAAACACATGTATTACTTCATGATTATTGCCTACAATCATGGTTCTATCTATAAAATTCTCAGAGAATTTTGGTAGCAAGGTTTTAAGTTTGCACATTGCATAAAGCGTGTGGTTTATGTAAATACTCAAAAGTATCTCCAAAGCACTCTGTAGCATTCTTTTGCTTTGATACAGGATAGTGCTAAAAAATCTAGGGGAAAAAACCAGTGGGCCAAGGAAATTCTGCTGGGCAACAGTGCCCTCAGGTGGTGAAAAATGAACTCTCATTTTTCAAAATCAGTAGTATCATGGTAACAAGATAGATCCTTGAGAGAAGTGGCTTTTTAAGTTCTCCACTTACTTGATAAATTAGGTTATCAATAGATTTGGCCTTAATTCTTCATTATTTGTAATAAATACTCTTGTTCTTTGCGAAAATAAAATATTTTTATATGCTTTTTACAAATAGTTAAGGTACCAATGAGAAATCATTCTTATTTATCAAAGTTCATTTGTTTCACTAGGCAATAATTAGCAATCCTATTTTGTGATGGTATGTACTGGAAAGTAAAAATACAAATTGCATTCATTAAAAAAACATGCAACTTAGGCTTGTATCAATCCTTGAAGGCATTCCTGAGATTTATATTAAAATTAAACAGAATCAGAGGGCAAATCTGAAAAGAGTAGGTAACTCTGATAAAGCAGATGACAGCCATGTTACACTATTTGTAAACCTAAATGCAAGCTTTTCTTAAAGACTGGATTTTCAAATGACCCATCATCCCAGTGGTCACGAGTCAATACACTGAAACAGCCACAACTTGGTTCATTCAAAGAGAAGATAGAGACGCTCTGTCTTTAGTAGAGAAGCAACTTGTCCTTCTGAAACATGCCTCTCAGGTTCTTCCCTGGACAGATCTACAGGCTAGAGAGTGGTAGGAAACACTTTACTTTTTGTTGCTGGAGACTGCTCTGCCGCTGGTGGGTCCAGGTGGTGCGAGCTTGGGCCAGCCATTCCTGGACGCCGGGGCTCTGAGTGGCCGTTAGGTCAGCATCACTCTCCTCCTTCTCCTGTGCTGTTCCCTGCTTTTAATGAGGCAGAAATCAAGTCATGCTACACACTGGAAAACCCTAGCCAAAAGGGAGAGAAGGCTACTTTGGGGTGATCTATATAATGATATATATAAAAATGGGTCCACTGGGATGTGAAACCACATAAAAAAAAAAAAAAAAAAACAGTAACACAAAACCCATCTAAATTATGGCATTTACAGGCATAAGAACCACAAACAGATAATCACACGTAGAAATGTTTGAGGGTAAACCCATGTATTTAGAAGTTAGTCTTTTAGCTGACCAGTGTGGTCATCAGATATTTCAGAATTTTTTTCCATAAAAACTTAACTCGAGATCCTTTGATGAGCTCATTTTTTAAGTACACAAAGGTAAATTGTTTCTCAAAGGATCATTACCCATAATAACTGTGTCTCTCCTGTGAAAGGATGACCTTGCCCTATGTCACCTTCTCTCATCCAGGTCCAGACAAAGAGTTTTAGAATACTCTTCCTAAAAATTTTTCTAAAAGATTAGTCATCTATGACATTTTAATGTCTTTGAGAAGCAAAAGTTCACTGTTGTGTAAGGCATCACACTCTGGAATTCAGTAAGAGCTTAAACTTGATTCTCAGTTCATGTCGGAGAAAATGTACTGCAGCACAGATACAAGGAGTCTAAACAAGGATTTCCCAGGCCGGCTGCACATCCTCTGTCCCACCTTTCACAGACCAGGGTCTCAACCTCTGTCACAGAGCCACAGGTCCACCACAGGTAACTCAAGTCCCAAAGGCACTCAACTAGACAGGAAGCCTCATCCCTGATACTGGTCTGTGTACACCTTTAGTGTCTACCCTACTAGGGCCCGAGATTTAAATTATTCCTAGAATTCTCTGAGTGTCTGCTGTTTATATGACAATATTTACAGACTTCCCTACATAATTAATAGAAGGTACTCAAAGATGAGAATGCTTTAAGATTCTTTCAGAACCATTCAGTTAGCACATTAAAAAAAGTCATTTACTGTGGGCACATGGGGTTACCATTTTACAAATTCAAAAGCTTAACTGAGCCTTGAGAGGTCAGTGGTGTGATAATTAGAGGTGAGATCTCTGAAAAAGTACCCTTCACTCCCTCTAGCATCATCACCAGAAACTGGTCCATTGCTAAGCCGGCTTGGAGAAAGTCTGACTAAGGGAGAAAGACAAGAGTTGTTCCTTCCAGCCTGATTATCCTAATGGAATTTGAAAGACCCTGAAATGTTGCACATCAAATGGGATTAGTTCTGAATGAGAGCCTTTCTACTCACATAGATTCTTATGTCAAATGACGGATTATGATTTCAATATAGCTCATTCACTACCCATTAAGCACTCACTAGAGGCTGTTCTAGGAGCTGGGAGTGTTCTGCAAAGATGCTAGATGAGGACCCTGGTGAGTGAGACTATAAACAAACAAGATAACCGAGCTGGTGATAAGGGCTACAGAGAACTTTAAGACAGATAATGGGATAGAAAGTTTTAGGGAGGCCTAAGGAAGCATCTTTAGAAGAGACAATTGCACTCTGCATGACAAGACCACCAGCCTGACAAAGATCTAGGGTGAGGGTATTCAGACCCAGTGAACAGTTGGCACAAAGACCCTAAGATGAAAGAAATTTGCTATTTCAGAGAGAACAGAGCAGTGAAGAGAACAGTAGGGCTGGTGCAGCATGGGGCAGAGGAGGAATATTTCACAGATTGCTTCCACAGAGGAGTCTCCTACCATCTATTTCTGGGGGCTGTTCCCCTGCCCCCTGGTTCCTCTTTACTAAGTGTGAGCACAGCATGGAACCTGGCCATTCCAGCTCATCCAACCTAAATGCCCACAGAGACCCTTCTCTCGCTCTTATTTTCAGAATTTTACAGTCACCATTTTAGGGGAATAGATGGGATCTGTTTACCCTTCTGTTTCTTCTTTTTTTCATAGAATCTCATGATTAAATTGCCTGAGATAATAGATTTTACCATTATCTTTGCAAGGTGATGTCAGTGCTTGAAGTTAAAGGAAGAGTAAAACCTGTAGGTAATAGTATACATAACCCTCTCCCAGATCCTGAGCCCACCTGAGCTCAGAGGTACTTATTTCCTTTCAGATGATCCAGCCAGAGAGTACCGTTCAGCTAGAACAATGGCAGTGCAATGGTTTAAAATATGCTCGATGCATTTTGCAAGACTTTTGGAATGGGTGACTAGTGATACCCGGTTCACTAAATTCTCCACCTTCTGTGGAATTTCTCAAAGATAGGCAGTGATTTTTCTAAAGATGGGAAGTTTGGGTGGACAGGTGTTCTCCCAGAACTGGAGCCTGTGATTTTCTGCATGAAAACAGATTCTCTCTCATCTAAGAATCTACTATCTTCTAAGAATAAGCTCTAAAAGATCTGGTTCTTCCAGGCAAAGTAGAAACAGCAGTTCAAAAGGAACTTGGAGAAAATGACCTCAAGAAGTCAGTGGATGAGACCAAAAGTTGTCCCCAACAGAGCTGCTCCAGCTGCCAACGTAGTGGCTCTGGCCATGACCTGCTGACTTGCTTTTGTGGGCTCCAGGCCACTTCCTCTCTGCTCTTCTCTTCAGCAAAAATTTGTTTTTCAGAGCCCAGCCTGAAGACTCCCTTGGAAACTTCTCCCAGCCCGCAGCCCAACACATTCTTACTATGGTCTGGTTGAGAGAGGCTCCTTCAAGTTCCTTACACCAAATCTGTGCCTGGAACACTGACAACTGAAAAGTTAGATCTTAACAACTTCCTCACTTTTATATGCACAGACATATATTCAGATTTTATGTGGCTAGATTTTGTTTTTCAGTAAGTTTTTCTCTGAATGATTCAGTCATTTTGAAATTTGGACCACATAAGCAAACCATAAGACTTGGACCACAGGAAGCAAACCATGATTAAGAATCCAGTTCAAATTTCATTCTCTTTTCCCTGGGGCAAGAAGGCTCCACCAGAAGGAATGTAATTATGGTAACTACTTTCTCTGAGGTGTGATAACAGTTTTCTGCCATACCTAGGGAACAAGGAGGTTAAGTGCTTCTGTCATCAGTCCCCACTGGGTGGGGCTACATAAACTGTTTATTTTGGAAATACTAGAAGAGTAACCACTTTTGCCAGGAACATTCCTTGGAAGATGAATGAGGACTGAGCAATGCTAAACATTAAATAAAACATTTCTTTACAAAGCTTTTTATTATTTTATGGGACAATCTCTCTGTTCCTTCAATAAATTATAAAGTGTGAAAAAGACCTAAGCTTCATGAAGATACCATGTAATTTAGGAGATCTTATTACATGCCCTTATGTTCTGTAGTTCTTCATATAGAGAAGCAGCCTATTTGATGAGAAACAAAAAGGCATAGTCATTCACTGATACCCATGGAAGTCAAAGTAGTTAAAAAGAATAGAGGTAAGAGGTATTACCATTTCCCAGCTGCAGCAGCAATAAGTAATTGCGTACTTACAGTCATGTAAGACTTAGGAAGGTATTCCAACCCTCCTGAATCATCCAAGCCCCAATTAAAGGGTATGAACATTGCTGAGGGCTGCATTTAATGGAAGATTTGTTTTCTGCAACTAACTTTAGTTAATTCCAGATTAAATTTAAATTAGTTTTCTACATAAAGGGAAATGATCCTTTTCATGGCAATAATAATAATAATAAACAGGGCTCCTTTTCTTTCCACAGAGGGAAAAACAATCTTCCAGGAAGCTCTAATTATTTTAAAAGATCTATTAATATTTTATATGCTGGGAACTTCATTAGATGAAAGACGATGGAATTTATAGATAGTTTAAAAATAAACAGTAACCAATTTCCATGTAGTAAAACACTACCACATTTTTCTGCATTTACACTTCACCCAATGCGGGTAGAGTCAGGACTTTACTCAATTTAAACAATTCCCTCAGACCTGGGCAGGATCTTCAGGGTGTGGGCACCACAGGGTGTGTGCACGTGCTCAGTCCATCTCGATGATCAGTCTCAAGACTAGCCTTTCAGCATAGCAGAAGCTTCTTCTTTGTTTCAACGAATGTGATTTGGAAACAGTTGGTTATTGTTATCAATTATTTTAACTGCTGCAATTTGAGCATTTATTGTATTACTTGCATTTAAATCCTCAGCATTTTTTCCCCTTTTTGATTATTTTTTTCCATATGTTCTAAAGAATTGTTTAAGTTAAATACTATTATCCCTTTTTTACAGATGAGAAGACTGATCTGTAAGGACGTTGTGGGAAATCTAAGGATCTTGCCCCGGGTCACCTCGTCAATAATGGATGGGAAAAAGATAGAGACTTCAACCCTGGCTTGTGGATATGCTTTACTTGGCACACAAATAATTTTAAAATTTTAGATTTAAATGTTAACGTTTAAGCATTGGGAGGCTTTAGAAATAAATCCAAATTCCGTATCTCTTGAAACCAGAAGATCCAGCAATGCCACTTGTAAATTCTTGTGTGATAATAGCTAGAGCTGAGTAATAGCTGCTTCTTAGACAGGAGATGAGCTTGCCAAGGACCAGGCTGGGCCTGCTTCCCTCCTTGGTTTGCCCTTCCCAGGCCAGGAGACCTTGGAATTTGTGGTTCCTGCCTTGTTTAACCCCTCCTGTGCTTGGAGTATCAGGCCACCCCTTCCCTTCCTACTTGCCTCTAGGGGAGGAGTGGGATAAGGGAGTAATAAGAATTTTATAAATGATTGCTATCCCACATGGGACATTTTTAAGGATTTCCCTTTCTTTTAGTTTCTTTAGAAATTAAGTTCATTCACAGATCACCACCGAAAATGGAAGAAAGCATTACGTATGAGACCTATAATAGCTGTTTATGAAACTAGGTGAATTGCTGTCTACTTTCACAGCTAGAAAATCATTCTACTTGTGTTCAATTTTAGTATCTGCAACCTTTTCTTTTGACTTGAATTACCAAGTCACATTGCCTGTGCATTTTCAAGTGTGTAAATCTAAGTAAAAAGTTGTATTTTTTATTTGCATTTATTTATCCAACACAGAGTTCAGACATCTTTTCGTATGTTCACCGTCTATTCGTATTTCTTTTTCTGTGAACTATCTCTTCATCTCTTTTGTCTATATTCTGCTATTTGATCTTTCCTTACTGTTTTACAAAAGATTTGTGGATTGTATAGTTTCTTCCCTGTTTGTCTATGTCTTTTGCTTTGTTTTACTCATCCCTCCTTGTCTACGTCTTTCAACTTGGTTACTTTTTTTGGTGGGGGGGGTCATACATAACTTTTTCATTTTTTATAGTTTTATTTTTGTTTATTTATTTGTTTATTTTTGAGATGGGAGTTCACTCCTGTTGCCCAGGCTGGAGTGCAATGGCGCTATCTCAGTTCACTGCAACCTCCGCCTCCCGGGTTCAAGTGATTCTCCTGCCTCAGCCTCCTGAATAGCTGGTATTACAGCAGCATGCCACCATGCCAGGCTAATTTTGTATTTTTAGTAGCGATGGAGTTTTAAATGTTGGCCAGGCTGGTCTCGAACTCCTGACCTCAGGTGATCCACCTGCTTTGGCCTCCCAAAATACTGGGATTACAGGCATAAGCCACCGCCTATTTGTTTATTTTTTTTAGTTGGCATCTCACTCTGCTACCCAGGCTGGAGTGCAATGCCACAATCATAGCTCACTGCAGCCTCAACCGCCTGGACTTAGGTGATTCTCCCACCTTAGCTTCCTTAGTCGCTGGGACCACAGGTGTGCACCACCTTGCCTGACTAATTTTTTTATTATTTGTAGTGATGGGGTCTTGCTATGTTACCCAGGCTGGTCTTGAACTTCTGGGCTCAAGCCATTCTCCCGTCTTAGCCTCCCAAAGTGCTGATATTACTGGCATAAGCCAACATGCCCTGCCTATGTATGTTTTAAAAGAAATCATAAAATTCTGTGTTGGGGGTATGCTGGCAAAGGTTTTCCCTATCCCAAGATTTAAAAAAAATTCATACATTGAGTACTTTGTAGACTTAATTTTTATATTTAAATCTTTGATCCATCTGTGATACATTTTTCTGTAAAATATGGGGTAGAAAATTCAGTTTATCATGTTTCAACTAATTGACTATTTACAGAACGAGTCAAATTTTGTCCACTGATTTGTAATGCCACCTAAAATATTTGTCAAATTCCTTTATATACCAAATCTCTTTCTGGAATATTTATTGTTTAATTTTCTGTTCAAATATTTATTGTGCCAACACCAAACTATTTAATTATTATAATATTGTATTTTAATATATGATTAGACTGGCTGGGCATGGTAGCTCACACCTATAATCTCAGCACTTTGGGAGGCCGAGGTGAGTGGATTGCTTGTATTCAGGAGTTCAAGACCAGCCTGGGCAACATTGGGAGACCCCCATCTCTACAAAAAAATACAAAAAATAGCCGGGCATGGTGGCGCATGCCTATAGTCCCCACCACTCCGGAGGCTGAGGTGGGAGCATTACTTGAGCCTGAGAGGCAGAGGTTTCAATGAGCTGAGACTGCATCCATACTCTCCAGCCTGGGTGACAGAGTGAGACCCTGTCTCAAAAAGAAAACAAACAAACAAAAAAAACCACACACATATATGATAAGACTAATAACCCTTCAAAACCCCTCATTTTCAAAATTTTATATGAAATATTACATTGTTACTCTAACTTGCTTTTTGTCTATATAAAACCCATAAATTCTCAACTTCATTTTGTTTTTTTGTTTTTTTTTGAGGCAGAATCTTGTTCTGTTGCCCAAGTTAGAGCACAGTGGTACAATCTCGGCTGACTGCAACCTCTGCCTCAACAAGGTTCAAGCAATTCTCATGCCTCACCCTTCTAAGCAGCTGGGATTACAGACATGCACCACCACACCCAGCTAATTTTTGTGTTTTTAGTAGAGATGGGATTTCAGCATGTTGGCCAGGGCTGGTCTCAAACCCCCAAGCTCAGGTGATCTACCCACCTCGGCCTCCTAAAATGCTAGGAATACAGGCATGAGCCATTCTACCCAATCGACTTCATTTTCTAATTTTTATTTTTTGTTGGATTCTTGTATGGTTTTCAATGACCTAACTTCATATTTTGTAATAAGCCAGTCATCTTCCTAAATTTCTCCATTGCTTCTAAGTAGTTTTTAGTTGATTAAGTTTGGTTTTCCAGATCATACAATCATATGATCAGGAAAAAGCTGAAAAAGAAAATACATAGGTTAGTCCTAACAACCATCATCACACAGAGAAAGTAGAAGCAATCAGTGAATTTCCATGAAGTTTCCATGACAATATTTATGTCCTACTTCCTACCACCATTTGGCTTCCAGCATGGATGCTTTCCTTCCCTCCTCATTTTACTTTTGGAGAACAGATTGGCCTGATCCCAGCCGTTAGCAGGAGAAAGGTGTAAATGGTAAAGGAAAGCGCAGTTTGGACTAGGCCACAAGAAGGAACAGGTGATACCATCAGATGCTTGTAGGGTTGGAGCAGCCAATGGGCTTGGAGCTATTTGGTCCCTGGCTTACTTAGCAAGAAGGGTGGGGGGACCAAACTCTGTACTTGGTATCCTATCTGTTCCCTCCTTAACAAGATTGTTCTTGCAATCACACTCCCTTTTTCTTCTCTCTCTCTCTCCTTCTCTCCTTCTTTCCTTCTGTCACCCAGGCTGGAGGCACAATCTTGTCCTACTGAAACCTCCGCCTCCCAAGTTCAAGCAATTCTCTTGCCTCAGCCTCCCAAGCAGCTGAGATTATATGTGTCCACCACCAGGCCCAGCTAATTTTTTTGTATTTTTAGCAGAGATGAGGTTTCACCATGTTGACCAGGATGGTCTCGAACTTCTGACCTCAAGTGATCTGCTCTTTTCAGCCTCCCAAAGTGCTAGGATTACAGGCATGAGGCACAGCGCCCACCCCACACTCCTTTTACATCAAATTTTCCTCTACTTTAGTTATTTCCACCAATGTGTAAAGTTACTATTATTTTTCTAATCTTAAAATGAAATATTCAAATTGTGATGAATATAAAAGAAAAAAATGAGATAAAATTTTCTTTGACCCACTTCTTCTCCTCATAGCTTATCTCATTCCTCTGTATACCGCTTTACAGCAAACCTCCTGGAGTGGCCTTGACTTTCCCTCTCCAATTCCTCTCCTCTCATTGTTACTTTCATGTCAGAGTGCTTTCTGCCTCCACCGCTCTGCTGAACTGCTGTTGTTAGGAGTCCTAAAAAAATCTATTTGCAAATGTTATTCAAAGTCCAAGAGTGTAAAATTCAAACTGCATGCTAAAATGTCCGTGTAAAGCAGGTACATACATGAGTATGCGTCACCTGCCAATCTGTTCCTTTACCTGGCACACCTCAGAAGGAGCACATGAATAGTGCACCAACTTTCAGCCACAGGCCAGCGGCTGGAGCCCTCACCTGCATGTTGAGCTGCTTATCGTGCAGAGCTCTCTGCAGCTCCAGCAGGCTCCCCTTGAGCCTCCTCAGCTTTCCAGCCAGCTGCTCAGCCTCATCCTTGGTGTGAGCTTTGCCCTCCAGCAGCAGGTTCTCATTGTGGACTGACAGCTCTGATAAGGCCACCACCTTCTGCTCTATTTCCACCAGCATGTTCTGCAGCAACAGAAATAAAGATGAAACTCAAACATCTCCCCAGCTCTGCAAAGACTGTTTCCCAGAGTGAAACACAGCCCTCTGGAGTCTTTCACCAAATGCACAAGCTTTCATGATTTTTTGTCATTTTCCCATGGTCTTGATGAGTAGGTAGTATACAGATCTTTTTTTTTTTTTTCTTTTTTTTTTTAAGGGAGGGTCTTGCTCTGTTGTCCAGGCTGGAGTGCATTGGCATGAACATGGCTCATTGCAGCCTCCACCTACTGGGCTCAAGGGATCCTCCTGCCTCGGCCTCCCATGTAGCTGGTACCACAGACATGTGCCACCACACCTGGTTGATTTTTTAATTTCTTTCTACAAAAATGAGGTCTCATCGTTTGGGCTCAAATGACGCTCCCATCTCAGCCTCCCAAAAGTACAGGTGTGAGCCACTGTGGCTGGTGACATTTATTTTTAATTGTCTGTTATATTAGAGGAGTCCAAAAAAATTGCCTGAGCTTCTCAATTTTTCTTTTTTCTTTTTTTTTTTTTGAGACAGGGTTTCATCCTGTCACCCAGTGTGGAGTGCAGTAGTGAGATCATGGCTCACTGCAGCCTTGGGCTCAGGTGATCCTCCCACCTCAGCCTCCCAAGTAGCTAGAACTACAGGCACATGCTACTACACCTGGCTAATTTTTTTGTATTTTTGTACAGACAGGGTTTCATCATGTTTCCCAGGCTGTTTCTGAACTCCTGAACTCAAGCAATTTCCCTGCCTTGACCTCCCAATGTGTTGAGATTACAAGTGTGAGCCACGATACCCTGCCAATTTTTCTCTATTTTAAGATTAGCTATCATATAATGAAAAAACATTGAAAAAAAACATGAAAAACATTTTTACATAGCCAACAGATAAGGAGAAAGTCCATTGCTTTAGTGTTATTTCATTATTATTATATTATTTTTGTGTTAGATTTATGATAATTACAACCAATAAAAATAAGACATCATATGATCAACTCTTTCCTTGTTAATTTAAAGAGAATCCTCTCTTTTGAAATGTTAGTGCTTTGGATTGATTTATTTTTCAGGTGCTCTTATATTTTTAAAAAATTTGATATATTGTTAATCTTACATTTCCAAAAGTTTTCTCTACATTTTTACTTTCACGCTCTGGAATAAGTCTCTGGTACTACAGGGTTTTCCTCTAAAATGGAGACTACATTAGAGAAGGAGAAAAATAGTCTTCCTTCTTCCTAGATAAAACTTAAACAAACAAAAAGACTTAAAAAAAATACCTTTTATTTTCTACAGAAATCATTGTTTTTAAATTCTGTAATTCTGCACCCTTTGAAATGTTCTTTCTTATTTATATTAAATAAAGTAATTTATTAATGAGAAAAGATACTTCATTTCCCCTATACAAAATCAAAATTAAGAATATAACGTCAGGATAGGGGTGGTGACTCACACCTGTAATCCTAGCACTTTCAAAGGCCAGGGTAGGCAGATGGCTTGAGTTCAGGAGTTTGAACTGAACATGGCAAAACCCCATGTCTCCAAAAAAATACAAAAAAATAAGCTGGGTATGGTGGCATGTGCCCGTACTCCCAGTTACTTGGGGGACTGAGGTGGGAAACTCACTTGAGCCCAGGAAGTCAAGGCCGCAATAGGCTGGCATTGCACCACTGCACTCCAGCCTGCCCTCAAAAAAAAAAAAAAAAAAAAAAAAAAAAACCCAAAACACTAGAACTAAGCAGAAGTGCAAGACTTTTATTAAATGAGAATTAAAGGATGATTTCCTGAGGATTGTTTTTAAGAAATTAACATAATTCTGTACAGGGTTGATTTTACCATTAGCCACAGCAAGTATAGTGCTGAGGGTCTGTTAGGCATTTTAGAGGCCCAAGAAAATGTTTGACTTTAAATTTTAAAATCAAAAGAAAAAACTGAATATAATAATATGAAATATATAATAATGAATCTATTGAGAATCATGTAAGTCTTTATACCACAGCAACTGTAAAACTGAAAATATATTTTTTAGCACTTTCATGGGGGAAGAGGCCTATAAAAATGAAGTGCCCAGACCCACAAAGGTCATCACGTAGTTTCAATTCTGTGTAAGAGGCATACTTACAATTATTGTGCGACTGGATTAATATTAGATTTTAATTGACAAGATTTTAGCTGGCTTAAATATAAGATTTTACTTGTTTCTAATTAAAATTTGAATTAATTTAATGTAGTAATTAAATATTAGATTTTTTTTTTTTTTTTGAGATGGAGTGTTGCTCTGTCACACAGGCAGAGTGCAATGGCACAGTCTCGGCTCACTGCAACCTTCGCCTCTCAGGTTCAAGCTATTCTCCTGCCTCAGAGTCCCAAGTAGCTGGGAATACGGGTGCTCAACACCATGCCTGGCTAATTTTCTATTTTTAGTACAGACAAGGTTTCACCATGTTGGCTAGGCTGGTCTTGAACTCCTGACCTCGTGCTCTGCCCGCCTTGGCCTCCCAAAGTGCTGAGATTACAGGCATGAGCCACCGTGCCTGGCCTAAATATTAGATTTTTTAAAACTATTTTCTGTTGTGATTTAATATGCTTCTAGTTTCTTAAAGTAAGCTTGTCCAGCCCACGTCCATGGGCCACATGCGACCTGGGACAACTTTGAATGTGGCCAACAGAAATTCAGAAACTTTCTTAAAATGTTATGTGTTTTTTGTGATTTTTTTTTTTTTTTAGCTCATCATCTATCATTAGGATTAATGTATTTTATATGTGGACCAAGACAATTCTTCTTCTTCCGATGTGGCCCCAGGGAAGCCAAAAAATTGGAGACTCCTGTCTTAAAGTATGATCAAAACACTATTTTAATACTTTGAAATAGTCTTGAAATACATTATGTGGTTTATGGACTTTATGCATTACTATAAAAATAGATACCTTCAGAAGGGAGAGGTAACAGTAATGTTAAAACATAACTTTGAAATGTTAGTTTACGTGCTAACTTCAAGTGCTAAAAGGGAATGGACCAGCTGAGGGTGGTGGTTCATGCCTGTAATCCCAGCACTTTGGGGGGCCGAGACGGGCAGATCACCTGAGGTTGGGTAGTTCGAGACCAGCCTAATCAACATGGTGAAACCCTGTCTCTACTAAAAATACAAAAAAAAAATCAGCTGGGCATGGTGGCTCATGCTTGTAATCCCAGCTACTTGGGAGGCTGAGGCAGGGGAATCGCTTGAACCCAGGAGGTGGAGGTTGTGGTGAGCCAAGATCACGCCACTGCACTCCAGCCTGGGCAACAAAAGTGAAAGTCCATCTCAAAAGAATAAAAAAAAGGGAAGGGGGAAAAAAAAATATTTCTTCACAAAAAAAAAAAAAAAAAAAAATTAAAAAGAAGATAGAACTGAAAAAACTTACATATGCCTCTCTAATTAATCTCTGTCATCATGGCAGAGAATAACAGTACTTTGATACACAGAGATAAGTTTCCTAAAGCATTAAAAAATCCAAATGATGATCAATATTATGAATCTGAAATCATAAGAATAGCCAAAATGGTGTACCATAAATTAAGAAAAAAGTTAGTGTTCACTAATTAATAATTTTCAC
>NW_022437045.1:4882937-4934196 GCF_009761245.1 Sapajus apella | reverse complement strand
TAGATATTTCCTAATTAATAAAATGAAAAAGCTTTTAAGATATACTTCAGCTATGTGTGAAGTCAAATATGCAGATCATTGAAGTTTGATGACAAGCACACTGGAGTTCATGATCTATTCTTTACACTTATATGCATTTTTGAAAAATTCCATAATAAAGAGGTAAGAAAATAGTATCAGAATAAACATTTTAATGCAATTACTACTCACAGTAATTCCTAGAGCCCTAACATGGGAGGAAACACAGTCTCTGCTCCAAAAGAAAATCTTCCCATCTTCAGTCTCTCTGTTTACCTAAAACTGACACTTGGAAAAGCTTTCAAATAATATATCAAGAGTAGAACCAAAATTGCAACAGAGCACCTACTGACACTTCCTGCTGTGTTTATTTACAGTCTGACTCCTACTAATTCTTCTCATTGGCTTTGTATTCTTTAATAAGCACTAAACATACATACTATGGCATTTTGGTATCTACAGTCTTTAAAAATGACCCTTAGGAAGCTGAAGATACTGTGGTCAATGTTTTTCCAAAAGTGAGTCCAAGTTTCAATTTCATTTAAGCTTCTATAATGTATTGCTTTTCTATTCTTTAAATATATAAAGTCTATGGGATGGGAAAAATCATATATCCATACCAAGCATTTTTACAGTATGTTTTCCGTAGTTAAAAAAAAAATGTGCTTCATGATGTTGACATATTCCTTCGAGATCATTTTTATACCTGGCAGTCCACAAGCTGGGCCTCCATGTCCATGGGTTCCTTGGGTGTACCCAGTGCGATGTCCAGAGTGGCCTTGGTACTCAAGAGCCAGCTGTCCAGCTCATCAGCTTCACAACGATACCGCTGCAGGGCTTGTTCCTGCCTTTGTTCCTCCAGCTGATCATTCAGCTTCTCCTGATGAATTAAGTAAAATGTAGCATAGACCACCCGAAGGTAAAATCTTGAGAATTTAACACAGTAAAGCAATAGTTCTGGGCCCTGGCTGCACATACAAATCACTGCTGAAACTAAAAAATTACCTTTGCTGAGGCCACGTCCCAGAACAACAATCAGAATTTCTAGGGGTGAGTCTCAAAATTGGTATTTTTAAAAAGACTCCCTAGTGACTCTAACGTGCACCTAGAGTTGAACAAGTTATTCTCAAATAATATACCTATAGGACCAGGCAGTAACATAAATGATAGAAATCAGCCAAGGATTAGAACAAAACAATGGCATAAAGGACTTGGTAAATGGCAATAGACACTGGACCTCTATGTCTGGGGAACAGTAGGGAGTGATGAAGACTGTGGCAAACTGAAAAATATGTGGCTTGCCTAAAACGGCAGTCATATACAGTTTCAGGCAATTGATCCCTACGGGAAGGGGTGGCCCAGTGTTAACTTTCATCTCAAGTAGAGACAGAAATCTACATTTCTAGGCTATCTCTCTGAAATGCCCATCGATGATAGACTGGACAAGGAAAATGTGGCACATACACACCATGGGATCCTATGCAGCCATAAAAAACGATGAGTTTGTGTCCTTTGTAGGGACATGGATAAATCTGGAAACCATCATTCTCAGCAAACTGACACAAGAACAGAAAATCAAACACTGCATGTTCTCATTCATAGGCAGTTGTTGAACAATGAGAACTCATGGACATAGGGAGCATCATACGCTGGGGTCTGTTGGAGGGGCTAGGAGAGGGACAACAGGGGTGGGGAGGTTAGGGAGCCATAACATGGGGAGAAATGCCAGATATAGGTGACAGGGGATGGGGGCAACAAACCACTTTGCCATGTATGCACCTATGCAACAATCCTGCATGACCTGCACGTGTGCCCCAGAACCTAAAGTACAATAAAAAAAAAAAAAAAAAAAAAGCAAGAACTCCAGGCCAATTGCTTCATTTTGAAACCCCCACAAGTTTTTTATAGAGTTACTGGGGACAATATAAATGAATTAAAAGTTAATTTTTAAAATACTCTAAATACCTTATTTTCAAAATCATTTAATGGATAATTCATTCTCATTTTAAAATTAATTTATTAAACCATTTAAAATGGATATTAATAATAAGTAGGGCAGACACATTGGCTTTAAATATCTCTAATATAAGAGGCATTCGGTTGATGCAAAAGTAATTGTGGTTTTTGCCATTACTTTTGCGCCAACCTAAGATATAAATACATTATTTGAGTAATCATTTAATAGGTAAAACTCGAAGTACCTATACACCCAAGAACAAAGTCATGATTAATTGTGTTATGGCATAATTAGCAGCTGAATAAAATAATATTCAGTTCATATAAGAAATGTATTGAGAACCCATTATGTGGCAGGGAAGCTGCTAAGAAATGCAAGATGACAGACACTATAAAGGTCTTTAGGGAGCCTCCAGTCTAACCAAATTATAGGAGCAACAATATGAGTAGCCTAGAAGCTTTGGGCTAAGAATTATGAGAGAACAAATAAAAAGGAAGAGAGCTGATTTTTGACACAGATATTACTGCTGCCCAAATTTGTCTCTATATTAAATAATATTTAAATTAAGTTATGTGGAAACCAGAATTGCAAGAGCATTTTCATGAATTACTATGTTTGAATTGGCTGACAGTGACTAAGTGTGATTTATTCTTCATAGTATTAGTAGTATCATCCATCAAATGCTGTCAGGTAAACATAGCAAACCATTATGCAAACCTTCTACAATTATTCTTCACAAGGTTCATGTCTACCAAGTATTTGCTTTCCACATTCCCAATTTTCACACCTGAAATGAGTCAGAAAAGGGTCACAGGACATATTCTTGGCTACACACTGACCTTACTCTATTCAGGATATGGTTCTTGAAACACAATCCCAGTTTAGGAGAGGGAAGCAATGAAAATGCAGATACGTAAGTAACCCACATACATGGTAACACAACGTTAAAAGTTAACTCAGAAGCGAGGAGGCCACTTTAGAGTTATTCATTACCTCCAAAAGCTGCCGTTTCCCTGAGGCTTTCATCCTGATGGTGGACATTCGCTCGGCTAAGACAGTGAGGGTGGACTGCAAGGCCAGCTGCTCCGCGGGGTCGGCCTCGCAAGACTCGGATACCAGCTCCTCAGCGAGACAGGACTGGAGGTCGTTGATTTCATCCTGGAGCATGAGAATCTCATCCATCAGTGCCTGGAGGAAAGACTGTGGAATCACACTCATGTATTCATTTTCTTTACTGAGGGATCATTAACGCTAGCTGAGTCTCACATCCGTTGGGATTAGTAGAAGACATTTCACTTGGGAATCATTACTCAATCAACAAATAGGGACCTAGTCGCCTAAGTTTCTAAAATGAAGGGCCAGGACATTTTAATACTGAATATATCATTAACCGAAGTGACTTTGAACAACTTAATCTTTCTAGTTTTCAATAGGCTCATCTGTAATACAAAGAGAATATGCTCCATTATTTCTATTTATCAATTTATGTTTTATCTTTAAGAGACAGTCTCACTCTGTCACCCAGGCTGCAGTGCAGTGGTGTGATCACAGCTCAAGCGGCCCTCCTGCTTGAAGCTAAGACTACAGGTGTGTGCTACCACACCTGGCTTTTTAAATTTCTCTTTTATTTTTTGTAAAGACAGGATCTTGCTATGTTGCCCAGGCTGGTCTCAAACTCCTGGGCTCAAGGAATCCACCAGCCTGGATGACAGGCACGAGCCTCCGCATTTCTCAATCATTTCTAAGAGTCTCCAATACCATGTTGAAAATAAAATGTATCACTTTCTTCCTCAACACAATTTTCCCACATTAACCTACTGCCTTCCCCAAATCTGAAACAGCACTGAGCTCTAATCCAAAACTCACCATGTTTCTCACAAGATGGGAGAAACCTGTAGCCTATTTCTATGTCTTCACACTACTCATTTTTCTCATTTATCAAACTCTAAGAAATAAGGGTCTCTCCCAGGTGATGTCTTGCATTCCCAAGACTTCAAATGCTTTCTAATCCTGAGCACTTCCAAAGGCACATCCCTAACCCACACACCTGCCCTAAGTTTCAGCTGTGCTCAACTTACCTAGTTCACGGGTGTCTGTACAGCATTAAGTCTAAACCTGCTTCCTCTCCTGTCTTCTGCCGCTTCCCATTATGGCTCAAGCTGGAGACTTGGGGGTCATTCTTCACACCCTCCTCTCCTTCACTCACCAGTTCCAAATATCTGAATATCCCAACTGCCCCCACCTGAAGTCAAGTGAACTTCCTCTGTTGACTGAGCTGCTATATAATGGTCTACTGATGAGTCTGTCTGCTTACACTCTTGTTGCTCCAGTCCGGTCTATGTGAAGCAATTACAGTAACTTTTTCAAAGCGTGAATTAGATCCTCTCACTCCCCTGCTTTAAAATATGTACTGGCTCCTTGCTGTGAAATAAATCAAACTCGTTACACTTGTGTGGTCTCACTCTTCCTGACTCATGTTCCACACCCACTTTTTGCTCACCATATTCTTGCCTTCTTCAGCCACTCGAGGGCCCCACTTCAGTCACTTCCTGGCCTCAGGGCCTTTGCACATGCACATGCTGTTCCCTCAACGTGGAAAACTCTTTCCACTCTGTGTGTGATGGCTCTATTCACCCTTTGGTCTTAAGTTAATTGTCATATCTTCAGAGAGGCCTTTCATGACCACCCAATCCTAAGAAAATTTCCATCATTCTCTCTCAATAGTGCCCTGTTTTCCTGTCTATCATAATTATATTTGATTTTATTTCTCTTTTCTGGGGTATTTTATGACTTGCTCTTTAGATGGAATCTTCACAGGAGAAATTTTTATTTAGGATTTCAATGAAGTTAGAAAAATAGACTCTATCA
Organism: Sapajus apella; assembly: GCF_009761245.1. NCBI lineage: Eukaryota > Metazoa > Chordata > Mammalia > Primates > Cebidae > Sapajus > Sapajus apella. The sequence continues at coordinate 4,929,353 of NW_022437045.1, read as the reverse complement.
CCAGAGTGGCAACTATGATTTCAAGTAACACAGGCTTTATATTCACCAATATTTCATAGTTTCCCTTGTGCCCTTATTTGCATAATTCCTATCTTTTCCACAGGACTGGAGGCTTCACTGTAAGCACAGTGCCTCCTCAGGACTCTCACGATGTATAACAGCAAAAACCCCTTATCTTTTCCTAATATCGAATATCATCATGACATTTTTAAATAAACTATTTCTATTATATACATCTAGAAAAGTGAAAAGATTATAAGCACACCAACTATATATATATCCATGCTGCCACCCAGATCAAGAAACAGAACATTTCAGGATTCCACAAGCTCCTTTGGCCTCCTCCCTCCTACTACTGCTGTCCTCAAAAATTACCACTGTGTTAACTTGTAAATATCAGAGCACTTTGGCCCTTCTTTGAGCTTTATAGAAATGGGATCATACATGATGCACTGCTTTGGGTCTGGTTTCCTTCTTTCATGACTGCGAGAGTCATTTTTTTTGTTGTTGCACGTAGAAAGAGTTAACTCATTTTATCATTATATTGTATTTCACTGTCACTTGGCTCTGAATGTTTTCACTTTAAGTTTTTCTAGTGGGTTTAATAGTGGAATCTCTAATTTCCATTTCCCTGATGACTATTTAGATTGAGTGTGTTTTGTGGCTACCTGCTAAAAATCTCTTGCCCATTTTCTCCTAGAGCTGTTCCTTTTCTTATTGATGTATGGAGTTGTTTGTATATTGCTAGATAGGAGTGCCTGTGTTTCTTCTGGTTCTGTGTATTGCAAATAATCTGCTCCCACTTTGAGGCATGGCTTTTTCCTTAATGGGAAAAGACTTCCTTAACAGTATTGTGTGATAGAAATAAGTTCTTAATTTTATCATGGTGTAATAGAATCAGTATCTTCTCTGAGAGTTAGAACTTTTTGTGTCCTATATAGGAAATCTTTTGCCTAACCTAAGGCCATAAATAGAACACATTCTCGTAGGTTATCATCTATAAGAATGCTACTAAAAGCGAGGTCCATGGAATAATGCCTGTCTGCAAAATGTTTGTTACAGGCTTATGATGAAATAAACATATTGAAAGCAAGTGCTAAGAAACTTAACGACAGCCAAGCAGCATTTGATTTAATTTGACTGAAGTATCCGTCTGTGATGGATTAGAATGTTTTTAAAAAAGATCATTCACCACAGATATTTTAAAATATTATTTTCAAATATAAAGTTTGGTAGTAACTTCACATTTGGATCTACAAACCACATAAACAATTTTCATGTCCACTGTAGAAACAGGTAAAAATTCTTTATTTTTTTAACCCATTGTTTTGTAGTTCAGTCTTTGCCACAAGCCAAGTGTCTGTGTGAATGTGATTCTGCAACTGGTCTCAAATTCTGTTTCATCAACCCATTTGGCTATTTGTGCAAATACCACACAATCTTAATTATTGTAGCTTTATAAATCTCCCTATCTGGTAGGATATATCTTTCAACTTTATTAATCTTTTTCAAGACTATCTTGGCTATTTTTTAATTCTGGCATTTTTAATATATATTTTCCAACACATTTGCAGTATATTTTTTTATTATTATTATTTGAGACAGAGTGTCACACTGTTGCTCAGGCTAGAGTACAGTGGCAAAATCTCGGCCCACTACAACCTCTGCCTCCTGGGTTCAAGCAATTTTCCTGCCTCAGCCTCCAGAGTAGCTGGGTAACAGGCATGCACCACCACACCCAGCTAATTTTTGTATTTTTAGTAGAGACATGATTTCACTATGTTGGCTAGGCTGGTCTTGAACTCCTGAGCTCAAGTGATCTGCCCACTTCAGCCTCCCAAAAGGATTACAGGCATAAGCCACCGAGCCCAGCCTGTAGCATAATTTAGAATTCGCTTGTCAACCTCCACCAAAACCCATGCTGCAATTTTTAAAATGTGATTGCAGTGAATTTACAGAATATGATTATACATTCAAAGTATTTTTATACATTCAAAGTATTATACATTCAGAAAACTTTCATCCAGTAAATTATTTTCTATTATTTCATAATAATGTTTTGTGCCTGAATGCTAAAAGTGTAAAGTCTATATTTGGTCTGATTTTAAAGGCGCCTCCATAATTAGATGAATCTTATTATATCTTTTTTTTTTTGCACTAATCCTTCTGTACCAGCAAGAAGAGCCTCCTAACAGTTTCACACCACGTTCATTTCCATCCTCTCTTATGTGCCTTTCCACACACATTTACATTTATAGTGCCTCCCACCTACTCCTGTTGCCATTCCAAATTTTCAAACTCTGTCTCCTCGAAGTCCTGGTTAGATCTCATTTAACCTACTTTCCACCAACTGTATCCCACAATCAGATTTCTGTTTTCTGTCTGATGTGTTGGTAACTCTTACCAGTACTGCCTCATTAAATCTCAGTGGATTTGATCAATCAGGTGTACGCTTAATTATTAGCTTCCATTTAAAATTCACAATGTTCTAAAATAGCTCTCTGAATGTTCTGCAGTCAGTGATAAAGGAATTAGGAAAATCTAAAACTGTTCATTTAAATCTTTTTTTTTTTTTTTTTGAGACAGAGTTTGGGTCTGTCACCCAGGCTGGATGGAGTGCAGCAGTGCAATTTCAGCTCACTGCAGCCTCTGCCCCCACCTGAGTTCAAGTGATTCTTCTGCCTTAGCCTCCCAAGTAGCTGGGATTACAGGCTTGCACCAGCATGCCCAGCTAATTTTTCTATTTTTAGTAGAGATGAGGTTTCGCCATGTTGGCCACGCTGGTCTCGAACTCCAGACTGCAGGTGATCCACTCGCCTCAACCTCTCAAAGTGCTGGGAGTACAGGTATGAGCTACTGTGCCCAGCCTCACTTAAATCTTGTTAGAGGCAGTCTGCTCCACTCATGCTTGAGTTTACTCTTAAAGGAGAGTGGGCATTTTTGAAAGATAGCTAGAGTTTTTAACTTCAAGATCCAACAGCCAGGCTCAGGGGGTATGAGATTTTCTTTTGGGGTCATAAAAATGTTTTTGAACCAGATAGAGACAGCAATTGTACAACATTGTGAATGTACTAAAATCACTAAATTGTACAATTTAAAATGGTTAATTGTATGTTATGTGAATTTCACCTCAATTAAAAAAACTTCAGCCACCAAATATGTTTTCAGTCCCATAACTCTAAGAGCTGGTGACCAGCTGCTCCCTGACAATATATGATTCAAGATAAGGAGAAAGAGATGAAATGCATGCCTTTGGTTTTCTGATTTGTAATTGCAAACTTGGCATGTGTGTGAAAAACTTGGCTTGTGCTTACAGAAGTACCATGAGCTTCTCTAACATGAAAAACTCTTTAATAGTAAGGGCGAACAGAAACATGGACCTTATGTTATGTGACTTTCAGAACTATCTACATGCACAGGTGTTTTTTTGTTGCTTGTTTTTTGTTTTTGTTTTGTTTGTTTTGTTTTGTTTTGAGATGGAGTCTTGCTCTGTCAGCCAGGCTGAAGTGCAATGGAGCCATCTCAGCTCATTGCAACCTCCACCTTCCAGGTTCAAGCAATTCTTCTGTCTCAGCCTCCGGAGTAGCTGGGACTACAGGTGTGTGTCACCATGCCCGGCTAATTTTTGTAGTTTTAGTAGAGACAGGGTTTCACCATGTTGGCTAGGCTGGAATGTTTCCTTTATTTATTTATTTTTTATTTTTATTTTTTGAGACAGAGTCTTGCTCTGTCATCAGGCTCCAGGCTGGAGTGCAGTGGCAAGATCTTGGCTCACTGCAACCTCCACCTTCTGGATTCAAGCAATTCTCCTGCCTCAGCCTCCCAAGTAGCTGGGACTACAGGCACGCGCCACCATGCCCAGCTAATTTTTTTATTTTTTAGTAGAGACGGGGTTTTACCATGTTGGCCAGGATGGTCTTGATCTCTTGACCTCATGATCGCCCGCCTCAGCCTCCCAAAGTGCTGGGATTACAGGCATGAGCCACCGCGCCCGGCCTTTTTTTTTTCTTTTTTAAGCCTAAAGCACCTGGTATTCCTGGGCAGTCTCCTAACCAAGTACTAACCACACCCAACCCTGCTTAGCTTTCAGTTCAGGTAAGAGACCACAGTTCTTCTTGCATTCTATTTTAGTTGTTACGTATATGAAAAAACAAAAACAAAATAACCATAGAGCTCTGTGTCCTATGTATCACAGAGCTTAGTGTGGCAACACATGTCCCCAATGCATCAGATGCCCATGATAAAGAAGGTTGCAATGACAGAGGGTTTAACAGTCAGAACAACAGCCACAAATCAGCTCATGAACTGCATTCAAGTCTTAAAATGAAATCTATAAGACAGCCAGGCGAGGTGGCTCACACCTGTAATCCCAGCACTTTGGGAGGCCGAGGCAGGCGGACCACCTGAGACCAGGAGTTCAAGACCAGCCTGGCCAACATGGTGAAACCATGTCTCTACTGAAAATACAAAGATTAGCCCGGCATGGTGGCAAGCACCTGTAACCCCAGCTACTGGGGAGGCTGAGGCAGGAGAGTTGCTTGAACCTGGGAGGTGGAGTTTGCAGTGAGCCAAGATGGCACCACTGCATTCCAGCCTGGGCAACAGAGTGAGACTCTGTCTAAAAAAAAAAAAAAAAAAAAAAAAAAAAGAAAGAAAAAAGAAAGAAAATGAAATCTATAAGACAACTTAGAGAGGATAACCAAAAAGGCACAGCATTCCACACAAATTCAGTGGTTTAGACAAATGTTTAAAGAAAAAAGTTAGGATTAGGTTACCTCCTTAAAAAAAACATGAATACTTCCAAAAGAGTATTGGGAAAGAAGTAAAAAGTAAAGTATTTCTATTACTTTTTAGGAAACATAAAAAAGCATGCTGGACTTCCTCACGCCCATTCAGTTGAAATTTAGAAATAGTAATTCCATAATAGTGCTTGAAATTTTTAAGTACCATTCCAGAAGCGAAGAACAGATTTAGATACTGTGATACCACCAGCTTTTCATGTAGGCAGCTGTGTTCCAGAACTTGTAGAACCAAGGCACAGACAGCAAAAGGTAGCAAAAATAGCTCAGATGAAAAATGTTAGCTATATGATGATACACAAAATTATACTAAATTATAAATTATTGCTACTTTCTTCCCTCCCATTAGAACATTAATATAATGGCGAAGCCCCAATGACTGGTAATCTTCATTAAATTAGCTGTACCTCCTTACTGCTGTGACACCTAGCACGACTACTGCCAACTTAGGGACAAAAGTCATGTGGTTGACCTTAATGACAAGAAAAGTTACAGATTCACTTCTAATTTATAATTCTCAGAATGTGTAATTTAGAGTTGTCTCCATTAAATCCATTAAAATGAAATCTATTAGACAGCTGGGCGTGGTGGTTCACACCTGTAATCCCAGCACTTTGGGAGGCCAAGGCAGGTAGATCACCTGAGGTCAGGAGTTCGAGACCAGCCTGGCCGACATGGTGAAACTACATCTCTACTAAAAGTACAAAAATTAGCCTGGCGTGGTAGCAAGCACCTGTAATCTGAACAGAATCATCCTTTCTCTCCACATTCAGTTTATGTGTGTTTTCTTCTAATGCCCAAGTGACAGGGTGGTGGTGCTGATTGGAAGCTAACTTGCATTCTTAGTTAGGAACTCCAGAAGGGCAGAGCAGGCCACTAGGATCCTGTTTTCATGAAGCTTCTAAATCTTGTGGGAGCCGGTGATGGGTCTTTGGGAACTGTGGGCAGCCACCCGGGCCGTAAGAATAGGGGGCTTGAACAAAGGTGGAGATGTCCTGAAGCTAGAGAGAGGGTCAAACTGCTTAAACCTTCTGCAACATTGGTGTCTGATCATCTGAGTGAGTGACCCGCACATGCACTCTAATCCAGCCCTTGCATAATTTACACTATTTTCCTTTTGAATGCTTAAAGAACAGGGCCTTTTACAGAACAGCCATCAAGGTTGGCATGAGGAGCACATACTCAAGCTGAAGGAAGCTCTCTGGCCCCTTCCAATACAGTGAAGCAGCAGTGCCGGCAACAGCTGAACAGACAGAACCGCAGGAGCAAAGAAGACCTAAGAGCCCCAGGGAGCACACTGGAGCAAAAGGGACACCCTTCAGATCAGAAAGAAGTGGCTGCTGGCAACAGAAAACTGGGGTGCCAGCTACAGAGAACTGAGAGACACTGAGGCCCCTTTAGAAAGGAAAGGGGCTTGGGAGACTAGCAGTCTAGTGATTAAAATGGGGGGGAGCTCAGAGGTAAATGGCACTGGCATAGTCCCCCAAGCCCCTGACTGTCCTCATGCTTGGTCTGGTCTAGGCTAACAAGGGTTAATTCTCATTTTGTGCTCTGATAGCGCCCTCTGCAAATCTGGAGGAGGATGGGTGACCTTGGGATAGCAAAAGACCTACAGAAGATAGTTTTTTTTCTTTTTTTACCAAAATAAGGCCTAAAAATGGACACTACTCACTTTGATCTCTATCTTCACAAGTTACAAGAGTGTAAAAAACCTGAAACCACTATTTCTCAATATGCTGTCTCTAGATGAAATGTTCTCATTTTTGTGTTAGACTGAAAGATCAGATTCTTGCAAAAGAATGCAACTTTATCTGACTGTACATATGAACAAGCAGTGTATTCCAAGATGATCCTGCTTCCAAAACTAGACAGATATAAAGTAGAAGAAAGAAAAGTACAAGGTGTCACTCTTAAAGCTGATAAGTTACCCTGTCTTTGATAAACACACTTACCATACCATGCTTTCATAGCTCTTAAATTAACATCTAAAAATATCTTTCTTTCCTCCTGCCTTTTGAAGGGTTGTCACATGTTCCTGGATGCTTATCCCAGCCACGCAGCATTTTCCTACATCACGGTGATGAATATGTAGGAGAAGGCGTGCCTCAGTATCCTTAGACCCCAGTTACACCAAATCATTATAATTTTAGTAGTATACCTCATCACATTGCCAAAGTATTAACTGGATTTTAATTTCTGAACATTTCTTAGCATGCATTTTAAATTGGCATACTTTAACACTATCTTTCTGCATTAGATTAATGATCTCTGTTTCTCATGTAAAGCTAATGTTTTGCCTAGTTTAACCTTTTAAAAAATAATTTAAATCAGGAACAATCATAAGAAATGACTTAGAACTTATCTTTCAAATGCTTCTTTGCTCACTGAAGTCTGAGACATATTTTCTGAAGTAATAATGGAGGGGCACTCCCTGACTAAGTTTCTTCAGACAACAATATCCAGAAAAGGTAGATTTGGAGTATATTTTATCCTTACAATAATGGCTCACAAGACAATCAAAATAATCAAGCAACTCTAAGGAAACACACTTTGTGTAATCATAGTTAAAAAGTAACATCAATGCATGTAGCTTTTTTGAATTAGATTCAAGGTCTGAATCTCTCTCTCTCTCTCTCAGATCCCTCCCTAAAGCTGTAGTAAACGACCACCATTAGGACTCTTGTTTACTCTGGAAGAACTGATAAAAAAAAAAAAAAAAAAAGTAAACTGGCTGTCTCAAACACATGCCTGACAGGCCAACCAGTCACAAGAGTGCCTTTATTTAATCAAGCAGGAAACTGAAGTCATGGCTATTTGTACCTGATGTTCAGCCATCTGGCTTTCTGGACTCCTGCCGGGTGCTGGGTTCTCACTGAGTTTCAGCTCAACGGCCTCCATCTTCGTAGAGATGGACTGGAGGGAGTCCTGGTACTTCTGCTGGCGTTCCAAAGCTTCATAGAGTGTGCGTTGCTTCTCGCTGATCTACACAAGAAAAGGGATATTACCAAATGCTTCCCAGCCCCTTATCTTTCAGATTACAACATTTCTTTCTTCAGTGCTTTACCTCTGTGGCCCAACACAGGGCACTGGACTGTGGACTGGATGTGTAAACTCTCTGCGTGTATTTCATAAGACAATCGCTAAGGTAACTGGTGTCTGGTGGGCATAAACAAGCCCACCTTGAAGACTTACCACATTCTTTAAGGTCTCCCAAGAACGCTGCAAATCACCCAGTTTGGCAGTAGCAGATGGTTCCAATCCTGGTTCATAGAACTCCTGTGATGTCGACGTGCTGGGGTGAATCTTTGCAGCATCTGTCTGCAACCTCTCAGCAGACAAGGCTTGGTAATATGCAATGTCCTGTGAGCGCAAAGCACAGTGTTGAATTCAAAAGGAAGACAAAGTCTAGATGAATATGCTGTGGGTACTGTTGGTCATGTGAAGAAAAGGTTTCTGATCTACAACTCTCACAGGGCCCTACAAACTAGTCAGTTAGTAAACTCTTGTGACAAGAAAAATTTAAAGACTGAATCAAAGCATACTATACTTGTTTCAGAGTTTTGGTTTGTATATATCAAAAAACAACTTTACCAATCTTTCAAGTTGCCAAAACTCATTCTTATTTTATATTTGTTAAATGAAAATACAAAGGATTTAAGCAGTACACATTTATTTAAAGATTGATTAGAATAGCAAAAAAAGAGACTCTCAATGATCTAGTTCCTAAAATGTTGCTAAATATATTCATTAAATTTTAAATAATTTAAAAAATGACTTGACTTAGATAAAATTAAATCTGCATAGGCAGCCAGATCTTCACTATTTGTGGGTTCATTATTTGCAGAATTAATTTAAATATTTTGATATTAAATAAGAAAAATATAATGGGGAGGTTAAAACTACTCTATGAAACAAATAATACAAATGTTTTCTTCTATTCATTTTCTCAAAGTATAAACACACACACACAAAGTGAATGATGAAATATCATGCTTTAACATGTTTTAAATCTATTGTATTATAAGTAACATTACATATATTATTTGTATTGATAAAATTTACTATATCAAGAGATATAGTAAAGATATAGCAAGAGATATAGTAAAGATGGTTTTCAATTTTTTCTATGTTTATCTGTATTTCTGTAGAAATTTAATTGGGGGAGTAATTCCAATGATAAAGTTCACTGTTTTTGCAGTTTTACTGTTGAAGGGAATTATGTCAACTTAAAATACCTGAGTCTTATTCATAATCATGTATTGGTAAAAAGTACTGAGGGAGGCTCCAGCCATCTGAGAAACAAACATAGCAGTGTCATCCAGTAGAAAGAATTCCAACTGCGACAGCTGAGATTCTAGTGAAATTCTCCTCCTGTGTAGCTATATAATGGGAGCAAATAACTTACTCTTGCACATTGGTTCACTCACTCGTCCAATCTTGAGTGGAATTGAGGATTATATGAAATAATATTTGAGTGACAATGACACCTTCTACCGATTTTGCTGTTGTTGCTGAGGCCTCCAGCATTTACTGGATAAGTCCCCAACATTTACTGATGACATTGGAATATGGAGACTGCTTCCTCTTCATTCCTAACCCTGTCACTGTCTTGAGTGGATTACTCCTCATGTCCTTAATAGGTTTAGATCCATTGATCCTCACTCACTTCTACCCCGCTTCAGTCCTCCACACCCTTGAATGCTATCATCACTCAATTGGACTTGTAGCTATGTCTAAAGTTACTGAAACTCCTTTCTTCCCAAGACGCTTGTTTCTCTCGCTTTTTTAACCTTTACTTCACCCACTTGGAAAACCACAAACATGACTCAATCCAGCTTTTCTTTCCAGAGTGCATCTATGTATGTGTGTGTGTTATTCACAAAGACACACACACACACACACACACACACACACACACACACACACACAATCCAAGCTGTCAAGGAGCTACTACTACAACTTCTCAAATTTTCAAAAGTCTGTCTATATTCACACTCACCCTTATCTCATGCTTGCCAGTTTTACTGCTTACGCCTGACTCTCCCACAGCTTCTGAGAATCCCATAAACTGCTTTTTCAAGAACCTTGGTCTATTAATATCCTCTTCTACTTTGCTGACTTTCTCTCTTCATGCAAAAACACCTAAACACATTGTTTCTTTTTTTTATTTGTTTTCTTGAAGGATGTCACATTTGTTTTAAAGTCCACAATTCACAACGATGGATCATCACACGTGAATGCACTTGCACACACAGGCTTCATCCTCATTTCTTTGTTTTCTCTCTTTCGTTTCATGAGCCAACTTCTGAAAGGGTGATTTTCACATGGGACTTTCTCACCCTCGATCCACTTCTAAATTCCAATTTGGGCTTTCATCCTGATGACTGTAGAGCTTGCTCTCACCAGCTTCTTTTCCATGACAAAAAGTGATGTATTTCCATCCCTTCCCTTGCCAGACCTCTAAGTAGCATTCAATGGCACTGACCACCCCTTTCTAGAAACATTTTTTAAAAAATCTCTCTGTTCTCCTCTCAGCTTTCTAGTTATTCATGCTTTCTCTTTTGTAGTTTGTTTTCCACTCACTCATCAACACTAGTGAGTTGATAAGCTCCAGGCTCACATATCCAGATGTTCATGCAGATCCTGTAGGCTCTTCAGACTCAACATTTCCAAAAGGAACCGATTTAGAAAAAAACAATAAAGTGTTATCCTTCTTGCAATAAATGGAATTTCTTCTCACCTAAGCTATAAACTTGGGATTTATTCCTGATTTCTCCTCTCCCTTACCATCCACTGCTTATGGGAGGATGGAGTGCTAGTGACGCATATCCTGGCCACAGCCTTCGTTCAAGTTCTCATTACAGGAACAACTTCCTAACTCAAAAGTTGCAAACTGGCAGCCTGTGGGCTGCCTCTGACCTGCACACACTTAGTGTGGCTTACACAGTGTTTTACATTATTTAAAATCTCTTTTCTTGAAGATGGAGAGATTTCATTAAAATTCACATTCATAGTTTGTTTTGCAAACCACAAGGTATGGTAACACTGGGTCCTGTGTCTTTGTGGTTAAAGTAATGCTAACAGAGAAGACATCACCTCATTTCTGTGGAGCAGGAGCTGTCCAGGTCTCTTAGTCCCTCCAGGCCTGTTTCTCTCATTTTTATCACCAGGGTGGACCCCACATGAGACTGCGCAACTTCTGTGTCTAACGGCTCCCCTGGTTCTGAATTTGCACACTTCCATTCTCCTGTCCACATGGATCCAGAAGTATCAGTTCTAAAACTCAGTTCTGTACACGGCTTCTAGTTAAATTCCCTCGATGGTTAAATAGTAGCTTCTGGAGGAAGCTGAAATTCCTTCGTGCGGCATTCAGGGCCTCCATGATACGGTTCCCATATCACTGTCTGTCTCATTTCTCTCTCTCCTCCTCCTCCAATGTTTCTCCAATTATACTGAAACTATTTGCATAGTTTCTCCAATTATAATGAAACAACTTGCACTGTTTTTGCAGTCATATTATGGAAGGAAATTATGTCAACTTGAAATACCTGCGTCTTATTGATAATCAAGTATTAGTAAAAAGTATTGAAGAAGGCTCCAGCCATCTGAGAAACAAATGTAGCAGTGTCATGCAGTAGAATGATTTCAGACTGGGACAGCTGAGACTCTAGCGAAATTTACCAATTTTTCTTCCTGCCTTCACAGCTTCCCACAGGTGGTTTCTTCCGCCTGAAAAACTTCTCACATGACCCAACTACACTCCACCTGCCTAACTGTGCTCCTCCCTTAAAACTAAAGGGGGCCATCCTTGACCTCTGCCTGAACCCCAGTCAGTGTAGGTGCTTATTCTAGGTTCTCCCACAACACTGTGCTGCCCTCGGCCATACCACCTGCCACCCTCTATTGTAAGTATGTGCCTGTTCTCACTCACACTCTAAGCTCCCTAAGGGCTGTCTAGGTCAGTGCTTTCAGGCTTTCATCCTGAGCACATTGTGGAGTGTTCTGCAAATAACAGGCAACCCTATATGTTCATAATAAATCATGCTTGCAAATGCACTTTTCTAAATTCTATTATTTTATATACATGTAAGATAATACTATTACTGTCCACAAGGAATAGCAGGAGCATCTTTAAATGGTGTAAACATTTTACATTAAATACTGTATTATAAATACAGAAGGCCCCTACAACAGCTAGAGTAAAATAAATTTATTACAAATAATTTTTTTCTGGCAGTCTGTGTGTGTGTGTTTGTGTGTGGCTCATGCCTACAGATAGGAATGACAACTCCTGGTTTCTTAAAATGATTTGAAAATATGTCACCTTTTACAGATGAATAATTTCTATTTATTTGAGGTGCATATATAAATTCAATTAAATCACTCAGTGCTATAAATAACTACTAAAGTCAATACTTGATGTAGTGAGGAGTCACTGTTAAAAATACATTTCTCATTGCCTATGTGCCTAAGTTATAAACGTTATTATGAGTAGATTCCTAAGGAAATAAATTTGGACAATTATAGCTACTATTTGATCAGTATTTTCTAGTTTAAAAAGCACTTTCATGATTAATGTCACATTTCATTTTCACAATTTTGTGAATTAAGTGGTATTGCTTCCCACTTACAAATGAGGATATCAAGGGACTTCCCAGATGCACTCAGCTTAGAGGAGGAAGGGCTGCAACTCAGTGTGAGCTTTTGACTTGGAGGACTATGACTTTCCCATTATACTCTGTCTCGCCCTTTTCCAATCTATTCCTCTCTCAACTCCTCTGCAGAGTCTAAGCCTTGGCTCACTTCTAAGGGGAATCGAGAAGCCTGCAGCAAAATCTGGGAATGCCTCAGTATTTCTACCTTCAAGTAAACTAAATTGTTATTACAGCTTAGCTAATAGCTACTGTCAGAGACAGAATACACTGACTGTGAGTGGGACCAGGTAGTTATATAACAGAGATCTACTTGCAAGAAGAGCAAGCACAAAACCTTTTTTTAAATAGCTGTGATTTTATAAAGCAGTTCTACTTGGCTGCTCCCTGAAACAGCTGTACACATTCTGTGCACAAAACTTAGGGTTTCCAATCTGAAAACTGAAACTTAAGAGGATGCTACATGTCCTCCTCAGTGTCAAGAGACAATTTTGTAAATCCAGTGCATCACTGGTCATGGTGTCATATATTTTCACTGTCTTCTAACTTACATTACTATAGAAAAATAACATGTGGCCGTAATGATGGGGTAGATTTGTTTGAGGAACACAAAGCATCATACATTTGCTTTTTAACAGCTTCCTCAGAGTAAAGCTGTCTGTCTTAAATAAGTAAAGGCATTTTCCCCTGCTTTACAGCATCACATGTTAAGTATTTTAGATTAACAATGCCATTTAACTGATGTTTTCGTGTGACTAGGAGAGAGGGGAGGAATTAAAACCAAGCCTAATCTCACTGAGTTTTAGGATTTGACTAAGCTTCATGGTTAATGTCAAGAAATAATACAGAAATGTTTGCATATTTCATCATTTTTTGGGCACTTTCATGTATACATTGACACTTTACAAGAAGTAGCATGGAGATTTGCAAGTTTGGAAAAGTTATATTCCTTCTACAAAGTTAATTTGAAGTAAGTATTTATTATTCAGTTTGAAAAATGTAAGACCCTAAAGCATATTATATAGAATATTTTTTTTCTATATAATCAGCTGACTATAGCTCAATTTCTCTAATAACATCTGTAACCATAGGGAAGGACAAGTCATCAAAGAATGAGTAATACATATTTTTAAATCAGAATTTGGAGAAGAGTTTCCCAAATCCCCCATGGCTCCCTGAACTTCTCTTTTTTTGTCACTGTTCTTAGTTTCCTCTGATCACATTGTTGTTATCTGTTCCATGTCTACCTTTTTCTCTGGATTGTCAGGGCCTTGCAGGTAGAACCATGCTGCCTCCTTCTCAGCTGCATCCTCAGAAACCAGCACAAGGTTTCACGCTGAGCAGGTGTCAGAATGTATTTGATGGACTCAGAATGGATGAGTTGATAATTTCCCTAGAGATTTCCTGATTTTTACCAAGAGAATTGTGTAATAGTATTAACTAAAGGTTTCATCACTTTTATGTTCCTTTTTTTATGAGAGGGATTCTCTTTATTACAGAAATCCTGTGATAGTCTGAATACTTCTGCTTTAAAATAAAAGTAATATAATTGAATTATAATACAGGTCATAAAACATTTGCTCTAACACTTCTACCTTAATAAATACATATCAACTTCTTTGAAAAAAACATATTTTCATAGGATAGTTTACATTTTTTAGTTGTCCTCACTAAAAAATAAAACACCAAAAGCATTGACAACAAAAGCCAAAGTAGACAAATGGGACCTAATCAAACTCCACAGCTTCTGCACAGCAAAGGAAACAGTCATTAGAGTGAATCGCCAACCAACAGAACGGGAGAAAATAAAGAATTTCTTAACACGCATTAAAAGCTTTTGCTTACTGTAATGGCATCTTTTTGATTTCTATCCAATATTTGACATAAAACCTTTCTGAGATTTAATTTAGTATAATCTACATTTAATAAGCATGATAAAAAGCTTCTTATAACAAAAAGGTTATTTTATTTTCCTCATTTTATAGGAAATAAAATTTAAGGTTATTGAAAGACAAGTTAAACATCCAAACCCACTAGGCATTCCAGTATAAATACTGGCAGACATTCCTTTTTTTTTTTTTTTTTTTTGAGACAGAGTCTTGCTTTGTCGCCCAGGCTGGAGTACATTGGTGCGATATAGGCTCACCGCAACCTTCCCCTCCCGGATTCAGGCAACTCTCCTGACTCAGCCTCCCGAGTAGCTGGGATTACAGGCAGTTAATGTTTGAATTTTTAGTAGAGACGGAGTTTCACCATCTTGGCCAGGCTGGTCTTGAACTCCTGACCTCGTGATCTGCCCGACTTGGCCTCCCAAAGTGTTGGAATTACAGATGTAAGCCACTGCACCCGGCCCTAACATTCCTTAAATTGGTAAACAAGCCATAAATAAAGAAGTCTGACATAATAAACAGAAGTTTCGCATCTTCAAAATCTGAGCTGGTAAATGCTAACACTACATTTAATGCATGTTAAAAAGCCATGTTATTTTACAATGGTGATACAGATCTTTCATTTTCTGTTGGATGCAGAACTCCATTCCAGATAATTGCTAGAAATGGAGGCAAAAACACCTTAAAACAGGTCCTTCTGGGCTATCATTCCTGTGACTCAATTTTTGCTCATGTCATTTTCTGTAGCCCAGGAGAGGAGATGACATACTGAGACACATGACAATCATAGTTTGTGCAACTATAAGACCCAATGGTGTGTCCCTGGAACCAAATGCAACAGTCTGAGATTCATACCCACAGTCTAATGAAAACAGAGAATGGAGTCCTGCATCTGCCCAGAGATTATTGCTAGAGGAATGCCAAGTGGGAGGTACCTGGTTAACAGAAGCATCTGTATTAGCCACAGGTGAAGGGGAGCGACAGGCAGGTGGAGAGGAAATCTCACTGTTGGTTCCCTCCTCCCCAGACTCCTCAGTGACCGGTGACAGCAAAGTGTGACAGCGACCTGCAGTCATCTGCCACGTAAAATGTAACCCAAAGGACATGAAAATCAATTAGGTGTGTTAACATAAGTCCTGTTCAGGCACAGGCCAAAACAGAGATAATTATAAAACAAAGGTTAGAATTCCTGGGACCCAAATTCACATATTAATCCTGTGTTAGTATTTAAAACTTCTGTCTTCAAGAGAATATGATACTAGTAATCATTTGTAAAACAATCAGGGATGGGATGGGGGTGCATATCACATTGAAGAGTTTTTTTGTTGATTAAATACTTCATTATTTTCCTGTCTTTGGATAGTTTGTGGTTTTATAAATAACTGGAAAATCATGAATCATACAAATGAGGAAAGGTCTATGAAATAAAGCTTGGTCTTTCGTGGACATCTCAAGTTTCAAATATTGTAGTGAGATTAATGCACCCAAAGTACAATATTGGTAAATGGGCCCAGGTATGGTTATTCATTATCTGAGGCACAGCACATATGAGGGAAAATACACAGCACTGGAAAATATTGTAGTCACCAAAATACTCAATGCATTTTAGGTGTCAAGTACATAGGAAAATAGTAGTGCAGAAAAGAAAATAATAAAGTTGATTTATTTTAACCCAAAGCTAAGCTTTAGATTGTCTATTTTCATATTTTTTCTCACAATAGCTGTTCTTCTCAATTGTATTAAGCATTTATACAATACAGTACATGCACATATGTAGTTAGCTAGTTAGCCTGGAAAACACAACTAAATATATGTGCCATGAATTTACCATTCCCCAGGCAACTAAAACACTGTGCAAATAAGTTATTGTTTAAAGCTCAGAGCCTTTCAGTACTCTTGCGAAATTATAAACAAATGCAGGGCAGACCTCTGACATGTTAAGTAATTCAGCTGTCTCCAGCAAACAGTTTCATTTTAACTGTCATTGTTTACAGTGTCAAAGATTGGCCCCCGCCCAAAAGTAGTCAAAGAGAGTTAAGGAAACTGTTCCTCCCTCTGAATCTGCAAGATCGAAGGCTGGTCCCTGAAACCGACAGAGAGGGAACATGGAGCCACTCGCCAGGCTCCAAAGAGCAAAGCCACGTAAACTGACTGGATCCTTACCATGACCACAGAGGGGTGGGCCGAAGGCGCGGGGAGGAGCTCCCCATCCAGGTCCTCAGTCCCTTCCGCCAGCCCCTCGACCTCGGTCACCGTCAGCAGCATGGTGGCGTGCTTGGCTTTCATCGTCAGCATCTTGCACTTGGAATTTAAAGAGGCGATCTGCTCCTGGTAGCCCTTGATTTTCTGCGCCAGCTCCTGAGGAAACATTTCCCCCACCAGGGTGTCAGAGCAGCATCAAAAGGAAACAGAAGTAGTAGCGTTCATCTTCCTGCAGGGCGGGCCAATGAGCGCGCAGAGCCCCGTGGGCCCGGGAGGCAGGATGTGGAGGCGGCGAGTCCCCCTGCATCTCGCCACCAAGCCAGACCGCAGGCTGCGCGGCGCGGCGCAGGCACAGCCGAAGTACCCGAGCCCGCGTCCCCGCGTCCGCGCAAAAGGAAACATGAGGGGATGACGCTGAATGAATGGTTTCTAATCGCGAGAGAGGCCCTATACGGAATCATGAACTTCCGCAACATTAAGAACTGACAACTTTCTTAAAAAGCGGAAAGCATCCGAAATGTACCAGATGGTTCATGCCATGGAAATTAGATCATGTGATGGCTAAAACCACACCAAAAAAAAAAAAAAAAAAAAAAATGCAATGCTCAGCTCTTACACTGCTGAGAACATTCAACAGAGATGACAGTCATTTATTTTACACAGGGTCACATAGTCAATGGCCTGTCTGTTCCTGTGATACTAGGAAGTTTTTTTTTTTCTAGATAAGCTAGATATTGCATATGAAACCTTAATTTTTAAATGCAGATTAGCCCCAAATAACATTTTGTAGAGTCATCAAATTTTCTCTCACACACTTCATCGTGTCTCAAATGTTGCTGAGCTTTTAACTTGAAGTGCGGTTCAAATTTAATGGCTTTTAATTTCATTTGTTTTGAAAAAAAAATTTCTTTGTTTTTGTTTTGGAGCAGGCAAAAATGAAAACAAAATATTATGAGAGATAAAGGTTTTAAAATGTTTACTAAGAGCTTATTGGAAACATATTTTGGACAGCACATAGCCCTTAAAAAGGTAACTACAGATTCATTTTAGGAGTATGGTAATTCTAAAATATTAAAGCGTTACTTTCTTATTTAAATATTTTAAATATCAAATATTAAAATTATACTTTATTGCATCTTTAAATAATGAAAATATATATTTCAAAACATGATTCCTAAAAGTACAAAACTACTATTCTTTTTCATTCTTTTTATTTGGTTGCTTTGAGAGGCTGTCATTTATTGTACACACAGAACACATTTTGTGGGCCAGGTGCAGTGGCTCACACCTGTAATCCCAGCACTTTGGGAGGCCAAGGCGGGCGGATCACTTGAGGTCAGGAGTTCAAGACCAACCTGACCAACACGATGAAACCCCGTCTCTACTAAAAATACAAAAATTAGCCAGAAATCATTTGAACCTGGGAGGTGGAGGTTGCAGTAAGCCGAGATTGTGCCACTGCACTCCAGGCTGGGTAACAGAGTGAGACCCTGTCTCAAAAAATAAAAAAATGGAGCACATTTTATAACAAAGACATGATATCTTAATGTCTGAAATAATTGTGTACATACATACATATACACTCATATATACACACACACACATATGTATACATAGTCATTCCTCAGCAACTGAGGGGCATTGGTTCTAGGAACCCTCTTAAGATACCAAAATTCACAGATGCTCAGTTTCTGACGTAAAATGGCTTAGTATTTGCATGTAACCTACGCACATCCTTCCAAATACTTTAAATCATATACCAAATCAAATACTAATAATACCTAATACAATGTAGATGTCATGTATCATAAGTAGTTGTTATACTGTACAGTTTAGGGAATAATGACAAGAAAAGAAGATGAACCTGTACAGATGCAACCATCCTTTTTTTTTCCTCAAATAGTTTCCATCCATGGTGGGTTGAATTTATGGATGCAGAACCTATTGATACCGAAGGCTGACTGTATGCAAAACACACGTGTGCACTTGCACACACTCACACATTTTGTTATTATTGTTGTTTTGTTTGTTTCTCCCTCCCAACCAAAACTGAGTGGAGGGAAAAAAAAAAAAAAAAAAAAAACAGCCCAGCAGAACTCAGCCAGCAGGCTGTCTTCTTGACACCTAAAATTATAGGAATTTTTAATACAAGGATTTAAAAAGTAGAAATCATTGCTTCTTTTCCTCTGGGGTTGCAGTTAATTAAACCTAATAGGATTTTTAAAAGCAGTGATTGAATAGCTATTTACTACATCTCATCTAGTGGCTAGCACATGGGTACTCAATAAATGACATTTATTGTAACTAGTTAATACTAGAAGAAAACATCTAGCAGATTACTGGACTCCTTGAATTTCAAGTCACCAAGCTTTCGTACAACGGTTTGCCACTGTACAAAACTTTGAGGAATCTTTATTTTTAATTATTTTATCTTTTGAGATGGAGTCTCACTCTGCCACCCAAGCTAGAGTGCAGTGGCGCAATCTTGGCTCACTGCAACCTCCATTTCCTGGGTTCGAGCCATTCTCTTGCCTCAGCCTCCCGAGTAGCTGGAATTATAGGCATGCACCACCATGCCCAGCTAATTCTTGTATTTTTAGTAGAAACGGAGTTTTATCATGCTGTCCAAGCTGGTCTCAAACTCCTGACCTCAAGTGATTTGCCCACCTTGGCCTCCCAAAGTGCTGGGATTATAGGCGTGAGCCACTGCACCTGGCAATTAAAGGAATCTATGAAACAGGGTTAATTTTAGGCCTTCACCCTTTGTAACCACATGACGGGGCACAGCTCCCTGCTGCAGTATCCTGCAAAGATGTGCCCACATTGAAAGCAAGTGACCACTTCTTAAGCTGCAATTCTCAACCTTATTGTGTACAAAACTCATTTGAATTGTTTCTTTTTTTAAAAAAAATGCAACTCTGGTCACCACTTCCAAAGGTTTTGACTTACTAGGTGTATGAGAGTCTGCATTTCATAGTTAGCCCATGTGACTCCAATGCACATGACTTTCATTGAGAAATAGTACTCTGTGACTTACTTCTGCCAGTGTAAACCTCTTATATCTCATTGCCTTTGAGGGTTGGTTATTCATGCTGTGGCCGAATCCACTAAAATGAAATGAAACACTTGATTTAATATTACCCATTCTGTTTATAAAATTTCTGAAAATGTTTATAAAGGTAGGAATTTCAGGTAGGGTGGCCACTAGAACAAAAGCAGCCCTCTGTAGCCAGTCTCCGGTATTCAGGAGCAGGCTTTCTACATCAGGTGGAAAGAAAAGAGGTGTGAGTATTCTCTCCTATGATTTAAAAGTGGTAGGATGATTTTTTTCAAATTAAATGAAACCTTTGAAAAATTATTTTAAAAAGTATGAATTCTTGCCAGACACGGTGGCTCACGCCTGTAATCCCATCACTTTGGGAGGCTGAGGAGGGCGGATCACAAGGTCAAGAGATTGAAACCATCCTGGCCAACATGGTGAAACCCTGTCTCTGCTAAAAATACAACAATTAGCTGGGCTTGGTGGCACATGCCTGTAGTCCCAGCTACTTGGGAGGCTGAGGCAGGAGAATCACTTGAACATGGGAGGTGGAGGTTGCAGTGAGCTGAGATCACACCACTGCAGCTTGGCAACAGAGCAAGATTCCCTCTCAAAAAAAAAAGTATGAATTCTTAGGCATAAATAAATGATCGGTTATTTTTAAAGTTATTTGTAAGAAAACTAGATTCACCATAAGATTGAAATTCAATTAAAACAAGACAGAGAATACAGGAAAAAGCCCTCTTCCCAATTTGTCTGTTATCATCAGTTAAGCTTTCTCCCCTTAGCGCTTTCCTTCCTGTGTTTGTTTTCTACATACAATGAAGTTCATACAGGATTGCATCATTTTTTACATGAAAATGTGTTCTAAGTCACAGTTAGTTTAAAACTAACAAATGTAACATGGATGTTCAGAACTGTGAGAAGAAAATGTGACAAAATTAACAGCTCACTGAGCCAACAGCCAGGAAGACATGGTCCATTGCTGACTGAGCTGAGTTCACTCTGATCTTGGGGGACTCATTTGTTTTCCTGGGACTTCATTATTCTCTTTTGTTTAATGAAGTAGCGCACATAGTTTCTACTACAGTGGAAGAAAAAAAATCAGAATTTGGAGACAAAGATACTAATTTCAATCAGTTGAGTCTAATTTCAATCAGTTAATAGATTTGGGAACTCAAGAAGTAACTTTTTTCTAAGCTCAGTTTTTTTTTTTTCCTTACCTCATAAGGTTGGTATAAAAAAGTGACGTAAAATTTTGTTAAGTTACTTTAAAAAACATAAAGCTCTCTGGGCATGGTGGCTCACATCTTTAATCCCAGCACTTTGGGAGGCTGAGGCAGGCATGTCACTTGAGCCCAGGAGTTCGAGACCAGCCTGGGTACCATGGTGAAACCCTGTCGCTAGAAAAAAATGCAAAAATGGGCCTGAAGTAATGGTATGTGCCTTTAATCCTAAATACTTGGAGGTTGAGGTGGGAGGATTGCCTGAGCCCAGGAAATAGAGGCTGCAGTGAGCCATGATCCCACTGTGAGCCATGAAACAGCCACTGAACTACAGCTTGGGAGATATAGCAAGACTCTGCCTCAAAAAAAAAAAAAAAAAAAGAAAAAAAGAAAAGAAAAAAAAGAAAGAAAAGAAAAGAAAAAAAAAGCACAAGTTTCTCAGGGAAAAAAACCCCATAAAACACAAAAGTTTAGTAGTAGTAATAATTGTTACTTCAGACAAGATTTAGAAAAATATCTGTACCATGATGGAAAAGTTGTTACAACAAAATTTTGGATCCTCCTAGATGGGATTAAAAATAGTTTCAAAATAAATATGTAATGTATAGTCTATATACATTATAGACTTAAACAGTGGTTTCAAAAATCTACATAACATTTTCATTTAACCATTGCATGAGAAAAATCATTAACATAGATAATGTCTACAGTTGTAGGAGTAAATATAGATAGGATATTTAAATTATTTTGTAAGTCATACATAAATGAAAATTATCAGCATTTGTATATGTCAAGAAATTAAAGAATTAATTGCATTTGGAGAAGGGGGGTGAGATTTTCATTCTTAAAAAGCAATAATTTGAATCTTTTGAGAATCTCAATATGAGTGGTTTGGAAAATTGTTGTTCTTGTGATAAAGTTAAAATAGAGCATATGGAAGGGTATACTTCATATACTCTATCATTGGTACAGAAAAAATAAGACACTCTCCTTCTAGTTATTTACCAAAATTCACAGAGCTATGAACCAGCCCCCAAGGGAAAGAGCGAACTTGACCTATATGGAATTGACAAGTCAGGAAAGGAAATTCTCTGCTAAGCTCAATCACTCAAGGACTATGATCTCTGGGACAGGGTCTGCACAGGATTGGTCAAGTCCTAAGGTCATGATGATGCCAAAGGAACAAGGAAAGAGGAACATTGGAAAACGAGGCACATGTTAGCAGGCCCAATCTGAAAATTAGCAAAGTAAACAACATGGGCCATCCTCTGATTTTGGGGAGAGGAACTGAAGTGACTAATATTTCAAAGAAGAAAATGTTTAAAATATTAAGTTATTTTTTTAAGAGAGCAATCAATGTAGCAAGGCTTTGAGCATTACTGTTTCTCGTAGGCATTAAAAGCAGGATATAGACTGTGTCTTCGTCTATATCCTTAGCATATTAACTGTGAGAATTCTGGGTGCAGGAGATGACAATCAATGAGTCCCAAGAGTTATAACGTGAACAACATGTAGAGAGGTTGTGGAATAAGGGAAGGCATGTGTTACTCAATTAGCAAAAACGGCACTCACAATGCTTAGACAGCCAAAGAGGATGCCCAGGAACTGAACACATTCAGTGCAGCACAGGGGAAACTGTTCTCTTCCATTCACCAGAAACCAAACATACACTCAAATCAAGCCAGTTTCCTGCCCTCAGTATTTTGCCTGCATTCCTCCCTCACCTCATGCCGAGAAATCTGAGCTTGTAGCTCCTGTATGTTACTGGTGGAGACAGGTTTATCCTCAATCTCTCTGTGAGCTCCTTCTATCAGTTGCTGGAGATGCTTCATTTCTTGCTCATATTGTTCATACTGCACCACAGCCTCCTTTAAAAAAAGAAAAACATAGAAAGACTTTTTTTCCTCTGTCAATAACTACATAAGTGATTCTGTAGTATAACTCCTATGTACCTGTACGGGTAGGGAATGAAGAAGTGATAGGTAAAATTCCTAGATGGTTTGGATTCTTCACTTTACTTAGATATTTCAGAGCTTTCTCTCTAAAATATTGTAGCAAAATTATTGATGGAATCAAAATAGTTAAGTGGTTAGGATTCCTCCTCTCTCTTTTCCCTACTGATATCATCCAGAAGATGGAAGATGATGGTCGGAAAATGTGAGGCAGTGTGGGAAACAATTCATTTTTTTATCTAACAAATACTGAATATATAAGTAAGATGCTTAGCTAAGTGCTGCAGTAGGGAATAAAAATATGAATTATGGGCTGGGCATTGTGGCTGATGATGCCTATAATCTCAGCATTTTAGGAGGCCAAGGTGGGTGGATCATGTAAGCTCAGGAGCTCAAGACCAACCTGGGCAACACGGTGAGACCCCCCCATCTCTACCAAACAAAAGTATACATATATATAAATACATATATCTATACACACTCATATATATAATTCATATATATATGAATTATGCATGACATTTAGCCTCAGGATTTTTCTATCCAACAAATTACAAGATAGCAAGGGGAAAGGATAGTTGACCAAATGAGGCACTAGTGATTTTAATGAGATACTATTGATACAATTTTTGGACAAAGCAAGAAATGTTAGCTGAAAGGAGACATAAGGTAAACAGTGTCATTTCTTCCTGGTAAATGATGTTCTCTTACTAGGTAAAGAGACTAAGAATTATATTTGAATGCATTTTTTAGGCACTCAAAAGAAAACGGATTTAATGCCTCAATAAGCTAACGTGAAAAAAGTCTGTAACACAAGATAACTGTAAACCCATATTACCAGTATCTAGATGATTCTTAGGTGAATAATGAGATAAAAACATTTAATTGTATAGGAAATTAATCTTTACAAGTTCTTTATTTAAAAAAGGTGGCTAAAAGATAATTTTCACCAAGGATATCTTTTATATAGCATTCCCCGGGCTTTTGTGGGTGATCCAAATGACAGCATTTTAATCTCCTTATTTTATAAAACCACAACAGCCTGTAAGATTTAACACCCTGGTGTGTTTTGATGGCTGAGCCCACACATTGCTAAGAAAAGAAGCCCATGATTCATCAGTGATTGCGCTGCTGGTGTGGGCACCCTGCACCTGCCTGCATGATGTTGCACTGCTGGATGGCGGTGTGCTGCAGCCGGCTGGCCTCTTCCTGCAGCCGCAGAGCAGCATGGCAGAGAGGTAAGCTGGCGACCACATCCTCGGGGATCCGGAGCGCACTCTGGCAGATCTGCACTGCTTGTACCTTCGGCTTCAGTGACTCCATCTCAGACAACAAATGCTGAAAATGCAATTTCACAGTTCAAAAATGTAATATTTAAATCATTGATTTCATAAGCAAAATGCACTTACTAAATTATAGTTATGTTGCAAGTTATAAACATTTTGCAAAAAAATGTTTAAAACAATGTTGAGTTTAAGGGCCAGGCACAGTGGTTCATGCCTATAATCCCAGCCTTTTGGGAGGCTGAGGTGGGTGACTCACATGAGCTCAGAAGTTCAAGACCAGCCTGGCCAACATAGGGAAACCCTGTCTCTATTTAAAAATAAATTAAAAAATAATAATAAAACAGTGTTGAGTTTGGGAAGCATTTTTCCTTGTTATCCTCTTTTAATCATATAGGTTCCTGCCCCTTTTTACTACAAATTAGTTCTGCTTACCTGCCGATGAGAGAGCTGCTCCTTGAGACTGAGACGTCCAACTTCTGGAGAAGTCAGGGCTGCCTGGGCTTGCTCCAAGGCAGCTTGTAACTTTTTCAACTCTGCTTCAAATTTTTTCATATCCTGGAGAGTAAATATCAATATATGGTACTTGAAGTCCAAAGTCACAGATGAAGAATAACATCACAGTCAAGAAACCACATCACAGGTTAGCACAGTTTCCATAGTGACATTGCCATTTACTTCTAATGACAGGCTTTTATTCTTTTTTTTTTTTTTCATTTTTTACCTTAGCTGCATCTTGGAGGTTCTGCAAACGAATTTTGATCATCTGTTGCAACTCCTCGGTCTCACGTCCCAGTTCTGCCACTTGCTGAGACATTTTTTCTGTACAGTACACGCTAGTGAGGTAGTGTAATTTCTCAGTCATTGCTTCCAGGTCACTGTGAATTTCTTTGGATTCTTCTAGCAGGGTCTAGAGTGAATTGTCAATATTCATGAAATTGACGGGTAGGTAGAAGGGTATAGGCATTCAACATGGTATGGCATAAAGTCCCCTGTGTAAGTTCTGTGTGTTCGTTATTGTGTTTAACCTTCACACCCCTGTGTCCACTTTCTGCTTGGTAGCCACCTACTATTATGACTATTTCACAGAAAAAGAAATCACAGTTCGGGAACTGTAAACAATGTGCAGAGGTCACATGTCATACTACGTGGGACCATGAGGCTTCTGCTTTGTCAACCCCAACCTGCCCCCGCGTGAGAGCCAGGACATAGGAATTCTAGAAGTGAAAAAGCTCAAACACATTAGGTGTCTTATTCATGTCTCTGGGTCTACCTTTTCTTATATTTAGACTCAAGATTTACTTTTCAGCTCTCATATTCTATATCTAAGATTGAAGTCATATTTGTCTAAGAAATGAAAATAAAACAAGCACATTACAAGCAAAAACCTTGGATCACTTGCTTTAAGTGAGACCCTTTAAAGGGGTAGAAGATACATGCAATATCAAGAGAAGGAAAAACAGCCCTCATCGTTCAGAATGATATCATCTACTGGGTCTAGCAGAAATACAACGGCTAAGTAACCATACAATGTGCATTATATGAAAAGTAGAGTGAAAGAGAAGCCTGTGTGAAGAGATGACTCTGACTTGGGGAAGATTGGGAGAAGGTCTCCTGGAAGAGTCACATTTGAACTCAGTCAGGATGTTTGCAATCTGACAGATGAGGAGGAAAAGGAAAGACATTTCACACAGAGGGAGCAACATATGCACAGGTACAGAGGTGGGTGAACCCAGAATGTGCAGTTAGTGGGGTATGTGATGTGTAAAGAGGAGAAATGAAGAATAGGATATTATTCTTAGGCAATAGACGGTATTTATTTTTATTTTTATTTTATTTATTTATTTATTTATTTATTTATTTATTTATTTTAGAGACAGGGTCTCGCTATGTTGCCCAGGCTGGAATGCAGTGGCTATTCACATGCATGATCCCACTACTGATCAACACGGGAGTTTTGACCTGCTCCATTTCTGACCTGGGCCGGTTCACCCCTCCTTAGGCAACCTGCTGGTCTCCCACTCCCAGGAGGTCACCATATTGATACTGAACTTAGTGTGGACACCTAATCAGCATAGTGCACTACAGCCCAGAACTCCTGGACTCAAGCGATCCTCCAGCCTCAGCCTCCCAAGTAGCTGGGACTACAGGCACGCACCACTGTGCCCAGCTAGACTTTTTTAAATGAAGCACTTTCTTTTCTCACAAAAGATGTTTATAAATATATACATTTAACAGATAAATATATACTTTTATATAAGATATATATTTAACAGATAAATATCTGTATATGACATATAATAAGATATATTTATACAAGACATAATTATCTTTAACAGATATATATAGTAAGTACATATATAATCTGCTAAATATATTTAATGTAAATGTATAATTTAAGTATATTTATTAATAAATAATGGAATTAACTATTTTAATATTTAAATATATATTTAATATATAAATATATTAAATAGAAAATATATGACTTGGAAAATATTGAAATTATAAAGAAGAAAACAAAGCAGCTCATCATCTTATAACCCAGAAATAACTTTAAGAGTTAACTGCTGATGAACATTTGGGCATATTTTTAGGTATTAAGCATTGAGGTCATGACATAAGTATAGTTTTCCATCTTTCTGTTTCACCTGACATTAGTGTAACTGGAAAAAGGTCCCAATCCAGGCCCCAAAAGTGGGTTCTTGAATCTTGTGCAAGAAATAATTTGGGGCAAATCCAGAGTAAAATGAAAGGAAGTTTATTAAGAAAGTAAAGGGATGAAAGAAAAGCTCTCCATTGACAAAGCAGGGTGTTCCCAAAAGCCGGAAGAGGAATGCAGCCACCTTGGGTACAATGTCTACTTATAGATAAGACAACAAAGCAAAAACTCAAGGAGAAGATGTGCTCTACAAGGGCCTGCAACAAAAGATTGTTATTCTTTGTGTAACTGCTGTCCTCCACAAGAATCTATGTTAAAAATCTATGTTAAAAGCATTCTTGGATCTATATATAATATATTTAATATAGATTCAAGAATGTTTTTATTCTTAAGATATCAGGACATCAGGACATTTCCTGAATCTGTTATTTCCCAGATCTATTAAGTCCTAGGTCTCTTCTGTAAACATTATCAACCTGTCTCTTTAACCATAATTATCCCGTGACTAATATGCCTATCCTGGGAATGCTACCCAGCAGGTTTCATCCTCATTTACCCAGCTCCTATTCAGGTCCCTGTGAAGTCTCTCTGGTTCTCATATCTCTGACATTAGAAAGAATATACAGTAATGGACTTTCTTTCTTTCTCTCTTCTTTCCTTCCTTCCTTCCTTGCCTCCTTTCCTTCCTTCTTTACTTCCTTCTTACGGAGTCTTGCTCTGTCTCCCAGGTTGGAGTGCAGCGGCATGATCTCAGCTCACTGCAACCTCTACCTCCCAGGTTCAAGCGATTCTCCTGCCTCAGCTTCCTGAGCAGCTGGAATTACAGGTGCCCACCACCATGCCTGACTAATTTTTGTATTTTTTAGTAAAGAATGCGATTTCACTATGTTGGCTAGGCTGGTCTTGAACTCTTGACATCAGTGATCTGCCCGCCTTGGCCCCCCAAAGAACACAATGGCTTTTCTCACAGTACACTCTTAAACACAGACTGCTTTACTTCCTAAAGGATGCATGTGAGAACTCCCCAAAATAGAGCCCACAGTCTGCGTTCTCTCTTCAGCTTTTGAGCCAGATCGTCTCAGGACCTGATGTCTTTTTCACTGTGCCCCATGATGCAGTCAACCAGTCTACCACTCAAGTCATAGAAACCTGGAAATTATCCTTGATTCCTCCCTCTCTTTCACCCAATTCAAGTCTCCAAATCGGAGAATTCTAGCTGCTTAGTATCTCTTGACTTTGTCTTCTCTTCCTAATCCCCAAAGAGAGGCCTTGTCGTCTTCTACTGATACATCTTTTGTATTGTCTTACCTTCCTCAATGTGTTTCCCAAAGGCTGCTAAAGTTGCTTTCTTAAAATACAAGTCTGGACTTGTCCTTTGGAGGCAGAGGCTTCAGAGTGACTTTAGGATAAAGTCCAAATTCCCAACAGACTTTTAGGATCTTTTTCTTATCGCTCTATTGTTATCTCTTATCCCTTTTTCCAGCACCAAAAAGAGCATTCCTCATCCTTACTGCTAGGATTTCAACACACATTTTTATCTAAACATGTTCCACAAGTAGGCTGTCTGGTTTTTCAGGACTCAGCCCAGCGTCACCTTTTCCTGAGAAGCCTTCCTCTTAAACCCTGGGTGGGTGGTTGGGATGAGTACCCTCCTGCGCCCTCCATCTCTGCACTAATCACACTATATTATAATTATCTCCTTTCTATCTGTCCCGTCCCCTAAATAATCAGCTCCCTGAGGTGGGGACAGGAAATATTCTTTGTACTCCAAATGCCTACCCAAAGTCCTTTGGGAAAGTATTCTATGTTTGTTGAATAAATAAACAAACATCTGTATTCCCAGAATTTTAGGAGACCAAGGCAGGGAGATTGCTTGAGGCCAGGAGTTTCAGACCAGCCTGGCCAACATGGCGAAATCCCATTTCCACTAAAAATGCAAAAATTAGCCAGGCGTGGTGGCAAGTGCCTGTAGTTCCAGCTACTCAGGAAGCTGAGGCATAAGAATCACTTGAACCTGGGAGATGGAGGTTGCAGTGAGCCGAGATCACACCACTGAGCTACAGGACAGGGTGAGACAGGTCTCAAAAAAAACAAAGTCATGATCACTGGAAGGACTTCATTATATTCCATTATATGCCAATGTTGACTCAGAAAAAATTATTTGATATTTAAATTTTCTTTAAAATTTCACTACAGTTATTAATACTGCGAAAAATATTTTCTATATTTCAGATTATAGCCATAATGAGGAGTCCAAAAAGGATAGTCAACAGGCCAGGGTCGTAACATTTTTGACAGTCACCATCCATTTTGCCAATTATTTTTCAGAGAGATTTTACCAGGATACCAGCAGTGTTTGAGAGCTCTTACTTCCTTAAATATGAACTTGAAAGAAACAGTTAGGAACTTGACAGTTAACTTTTTCTTTCTTTCTCCCTTTTTTTTTTGCTGATATTTGCATTTCTAAACTTCTAAGGATGTTGGCTTTTTTTCATTGTTTTCAAATCAATGGTAACTTAAGTCCTGTCTGTTCATATCTATGCACATCTTAAAGCAAAAGATTGGAGTTGCTTAAGAAAGACCTTGTGAGAAGAGTATGCAAAGCTGATCAGAGAAGAAAGACTCTGGACAGAGGGAAAAAATTAGGAGCTGTCAAAGCATTCCAAAAAGGGGGAAATGGGGCTTTGAGCTAGAACCCTGTAAACAAGAATGGAAACGGTGATTCATTTAAAAGCCACAAGTGTACATAAATGAGAGAGAAAATCTAGAATACTTTAGGATACCCACGTAACTCCTATAAAAGTCATTCTTTATTTTATTACAAGATAACTAGCCTATTAACTATCTGTATCTAATTTAAGCTCAAGTTACAAAAGGATGAAATAATTTCCTGGATGACGTGACTGAGAGAAAAGGAACATTTTTGTCACCTAACTTCAGAGGAGATGAAGTAATATCGCCAGCGTGTGATGTGGAATGGTGGCTTGCTCTGGGCTGCCTGACCTCCTGTGGAAGGTCAGATGACAGGCCTGGCTGAGGGCTGAGGGCTGAGGGCTGAGGGAGGAGGTGGGAGATCTCCCACTGAGCACCTGCATGTGCCAGGTTTGCACGTATGTACCTAAAACCATTTGATCTTATGATAAGTCTGAAATACAAATATTATTGGCATCTTCATGCAAATGATGAGAAGACATAATTCAGACAGGCAAAGCATTGTGCTCCAAATCACACACTGGCAGAGCTTGGTTTTCCTACCAGTCTGAGTGTGGAGCCTAGAATCTTCCCACACTTCATTGCATCTCTTCATGGAAAGATCTTCCCACCAGAATCCTACAGACAATTGTTTCAAAGAAACTACAAAAAATGAGTTCTACAAGGCTGATTGGTTTTGATCTTGGTATAAAGGAGGTTTAGGGAAGATCAAGGATATTTATTTACTCAATTTCATGAGAAGCTCCTTTCTGTCCAACTGCTGAACAACTCAGGGGTACCTTAGCATTCTTTTTATCTGTTAAATACAGTAATTTTATATCACAGCCCTCTAAACGTTGTGTCAGTCCACCCAGTTAAATCAAATTGCCCTTGGTTACTTTTTAAAAATTATTTTTTCTAAAGTTACCTGATGCAAAATATATTGTTCCCGAAGCTGGCTTGCAGAATTCCATGCAATATTTCCATGTGCCAAGACTTTAGCTTTCTCAATCCACTTCAAAATTAATTCAAGCATTTCATTGTATTCTTCTAAATGTGATGCTGCCTGGAAAACCAGTAACATTAAGGTAATAAGTGGAAACTCAGCTTCTTGAGCTATAAATCAGTTTTCTCTCTCTTTGGACACAACAATCTGAGGGGTTGATCATTATAATATCTATGATATTCAATAAAAAATCATTTCCCTGTTGAAAACTTTCCAAGGTTTCTCAGTGACCTTAGGATAAAGCTCAAGTTCTTAATATGATTGAATTATTCCTCTCTTTCTTTTTTTTTTCTTTCTCTTTCTTTATTTCTCTCTCTCCTTCCTTTCCTTTCCTTTCTTTTATTTTTTTTGAGACAGGGTCTCACTGTCATCCAGGCTGGAGTGCAGTGGCAGGATCATGGCTAATTGCAGCCTTAATCTCCTGGGCTCGGGTGATCCTCCCACCTCAGCCTCCCAAGTAGCTGGGACCACAGGCATGTGCTACCACACCCAGCTAATTTTTTGTATTTTTATTAGGTTTCACTGTGTTTCCCAGGCTGGTCTCTAACTCCTAGGCTCCAGTGATCCTTCTACCTCAGCCTTTCAAAGTGCTGGGATTATAGGAGCCACCATGCAAGGTCTTCCTTTATCCCTTCCTTCACCCTTCCCTGAATAAGAAGGTGGCAAGTGGCGATTATGGAAGACAGTTTCAATACTATAATTAATGGGTTACCAACTCCTGGTTTTAACTTGTCCCTGATTATATTAACAGATTTCAAAAGTCTAGCCTATATGCAACAATTATTACAGATTCACAACCTGAACCTATTAAATCAATGTAAGCTGATAGATATGTAGCTTACTTAAAGATACTTGAATTCACCCCAAACTGATTTCATAAAACATGTTAATGGGTGAATATTTATTTTATAAAATACTTCTCAGTTTTACAAAACATTCACTCCAAAGTTCATTTATAGGACCACCTTTGTCAGTGACTATACCATATGGCTGGATATAAAATAAGGGCTGCTTTATACCTAAGTCTTAGGAACACAGGTGCAGCATGAAATAAGCTACACCTAAACTACTCTCCCATTGTCCATTTTATCTTTTTATTTATTTATTTGTTTTTTTATTTTTTATTTTCAAAAGAGAAAAGCAGAACATTGAAGTTTCTGCCTTGGAGGACTTGGATTACTTGGCACAGAACACATACCTGATTGAGCTTGGAGAGCCGATTCTCAGCCTGCCTTATGGTCTGCTGGTGAAGTTCAGTCAGTTTTCCTATCTTCTTGACCAGTGGTTTACCCAGTTGGCCATTCTGTTCTGAGAATTTCTGTACTGCTGCATCTAATTCCATTAGCTTTGAATTACAGTCATCTAATTCCTCTCCCAGCACCTTGACGGTCATCAAAATGAAAGAACATTAGAGAACAGAAAATAAATTTCTCCAGGTTTTACAAGATCAGGCTGATTTTTGTCAAAGCCAAATATTATAATGAATAATTCTACTATAATTCTACTATGATCCGGTCATTTTTGTTTCTTCGGCTGGAAAGGCAGAGCAGGATATGTTGTAATTCTGGTGTTTATTTCCTATGAGGCTGAGTGAGAGGGCTAACATTTTCCTTCTGCCCCACCCAAAAAGGATTAGAGTCCCTGAACTCATCAACAGAGGAAAGACACAAATTTAGCTACTAAGGACACAATCCACTTTGGAATATATATACTTGTATTCCTAAATCATCATTTACTTCTCCTTTGACACTTGTCTTTCTTACACACACATACATGTATGTATATTTATTAATACTGTTCAATTATAATAAGTTATGTAAATGGATCTGTGTTGCTTCAACTATAAAATTTCTTTACCACCTGCTTTTACTATTTGGTTTCAATAAAGGTTTCTAAAAGGTTTTTATCCTATATCCCCAAGTAAAAATGATTCCAAAAACTATTTAATTCGTTCAGTAGTCACCCCTTCTATTTCTGCTTCTTACCTTTTGGTCAGTTTTAGCTTGAACTAAATTATCTGTCTTTGCTTTCAGCTTAGTTAGAATAGTTGTGAGGTCTTTAGCTATCTTCTGAATTTGCCGGCTGAGTTCCTGGCTCATGGCCTTGCTCTGCTCAACTTCTTTTATTCTGTCTTGGATCTAAAAAGTCAGTGAGAACAGCAAAACAAGCCATAGTTAAAAATGGATAATATATACTAAAAATCTTCAATGATGTTGACAAGACACATTTTAACTGCCTTGGCACTGATATGCTTAGTCACACCAGCAATGTGCAGTTCGTTACAAGCTCTTCTCGCTTTCCCTGTTACCTGACTTCACCAGCTTTATGTATTTACTGCACTCTTTGTGTTCCAACAAAGATACAAGCAATGTGTGTAGAGAAATTCACTTATTAAATATTTATAAAAAAGCCACCGGGCATGGTGGCTCATGTCTGTAATCCCAGTACTTTGGGAGGCAGAGGCAGGCAGATCACCTGAGGTCAGGAGTTTGAAACCAGCCTGACCAACATGGAGAAACCCTGTCTCTACTAAAAATACAAAGAATTAGTTGGGTGTGGTGGCACGTGCCTGTAATGACAGCTACTCGGGAGGCTGAGGAAGGAGAATCTCTTGAACCCAGGAGGGTAGGTTGCAGTGAGCCAAGATCACACCACTGCACTCCAGCCTGGGCAACAAGAGTGAAACTCTGTCTCAAAAAAAAAAAAAAAATCTTTACAGAATACTCATTATAGATGGTTGTGTAGACAGCTGAGTTTGAATCCTATCTTCTCCATTAACTAACTTAATGACCTTGAGCACACACAACTCTAAGCCTTTTTCTTCATAAGATGGAAAATCCTCCCAAACAGTTGGAGACACACTGATTTGCTTCCAAG
Organism: Sapajus apella; assembly: GCF_009761245.1. Taxonomy (NCBI): domain Eukaryota; kingdom Metazoa; phylum Chordata; class Mammalia; order Primates; family Cebidae; genus Sapajus; species Sapajus apella. Next base: position 4,896,074 of record NW_022437045.1, on the reverse strand, counting down.
CACCTTTTAATAAGTGGCTGTTAATGATCTGTAACCTCCTTTTGGAACTTTCCAACTACAACCCTATACTATGCCAACAAAGTATTAAGCACATCTAATGGAAAGGAAGGTGAAAAAAGACAATTGTCATTTACAAATTTCCAATGGCTTTGGTTTGATTTGATAATAAACATCCAAACTGTTGCTTATAATAAAATGCCGAAGAAAAGATGTTGAAGTGGAGAAACATTTCTTTATATAAGTTAAAGGTCTTTAATTAAAAAACCTTTTTAGTACAGAGAAAACACATCATTAAAAGTGCTAATGGTGTGTTTTGGCCTTCATTATTTTGAGTGTCAAAGTAAATGAAATACATATGAATAAGTATATTATAGGGAAATTTATCCAGAGAAAAACTTAAATTTAAACTTAACAAACAAAAAAACAAAAAGCAACCATGGCTGTGCAGAGGCACAGACCTGTAATCCCAGCACTTTGGGAGGCTGAGGCAGGCAGATCACCTGAGGCCAGGAGTTTGAGACCAGCCTGGTCAACATGGCAAAACCTTGTCTCTATTTACTACAAATATAAAATATTAGCTGGGTATGGTGGTGCATGCCTAGAATCCCCACTATTTGGGAAGCTGAGGCACAAGAATTGCTTGAATCCAGGAGGCAGAGGTTGCAGTAAGCTGAAATTGTTTCACTGCACTCCAGCCTCGGGGACAGAGTGAGACTCTGTCTCAAAAATACAAAAGGAACATGAACCTGCCAAATCATCCTTCCCAATAGAGCTTCCATTGTCTAAGAAGAAAAGCCAAATATAGCAATTAAATACTTAAAATAGTAAATAGCATATAATAGTAGTTTAGGTCAAAGTCCTGATGCAGTAGGATCAGATTTTGATGAGATTTTAAAAACACTTTGCATCATACACTAAAGATTCCAGAAGTAGAGACAACTGTTTGAATTTTATAGTTTGTATAATGGGATATTACTTTTTATTTCAACGGGTAGTTTAGAATTGTAGTATATCTTCTCTTTGTCTCATATACAATGGTTTTAATTAAATGTTAATAGCTTTAGTAATAAGCCACAAAGAGAGTCCTAAAAATCTATATTTCCATGCAGATGTTATTTGAGTCTATTTTCACTACATGAAATGGTGCCCTTCATGAGACCAGAGATAGAAATGTCACTCTGGTCTCAACACCAAAAAGGACTACGTATTTCTTCTTAAAGAAACAAGAATATTTGTTTTTTAGATTTATAGACAGGATTATGTTTCTTTTCACTCCTTTCCTTGGGTGTTTAGAAGCTAGGGTTACACTGATCGCTCTTCTCTAGCAACATTAGGGGACCCACCTGCATGCATTTTAGGTAATAACTCATCCCTGCCTTGACCTTATTATTCTTACTTTGATTTTTCCCTTTCCTCCAATATCTTCACCTACTTAACGGATATTTTGTTGCACTACTGAAATGAAATAACAGCTGGAAGAGTCCCTGGTACACTCTGGGCATTCACTAAATATTTACTGAACACATGAAATATATCTTACTTTTTGTTTCTTTAAGTCATTTTTTTAAAGGTGAGGGGAAGCAGAAAAATTATCTTTTATTATATGGCATTATTGGTCATATCTATGATCATCTTGCCTCTGAAAAAGACCTCTACTTTAATATTATTGTTTTATAGCCATCTATTTTTTTAAAACTCTGTCTCCAAAAAGACATGATTGTATAAATCAATAACTCACACAAGAGCAGTGACCCTGTAAACAAAATAGAAAGACACTCTTTCTTGATCATAGGTTTACCTGATCGCGGATCTTTAGGTCCAACGCCACTTCAGCCAACTGAAGGGAGAGTTCAGAAGGCAATATGGTATAAAGACTCGAATACTTATCCTTCTGTTCTTCCGCCATTTTCTCAATGTTCTGTCGGTGATTTGTGGCTTCTGTTAGGAGAATCTGAAGATCAAAATAAGAAATTTCTGGGAACCTGATAAGCAGGCTGTTATACACAAAGCTGTATATTGTTCATCAACATATAATTAAGTGTGGAATTAGAGAAATATCTTAAAATAATACAACGCTCTTCTTTTGTCTCCGAATATAAAGTATGTTCACTTTAAAAAACAAAGGAAAATCCCATGAAGTGACACTAAATATCTTTTATGTAACACATTTCTGAAAATTTTAAATTCAATATTCAATACATACATATAAGTATGTCCTATGAAAATCAGGGCAATTGTTTTTTAAATGATGGATAAAGGGAATGAGGAGTTTTTTTTATACCTGAAGTTCTTCAAGTTGAGCATCTATTTCTATTGTTGGATTCCCTAAATACTCTTTCGTTTCCTGAACCCAGCATTTCACAGAATTGATCTGAGTCTCCACCATTTCTCGGTCCTTCAGCTCTTGCTTCACCAACTTTCCATTAGTCTTCACTTTCTCCTGCATGCTTCAGACACATTACAGGGATGAAACAGAAGTCATGTGAAGTAAAAGGAACCCCTAATAGTTGACCACATTTTATCCAATACGTACACAGAAATGGGAAATCTAATATCTTGCCTGCAAGTAAAGACACTTCCAGTAGCACTTCAGGTCATGTATAAAAGAAGAATAAATGTCATATAAAGTGAATAATTTATCCCTGAAAAATTGAGTTGACTGTCTCACATGCCACTAAATTGCAATTAATTTTCCTATCTGAAGTATCCTGGAGATTATTTGATTATTTACTTTCCCTGTGGAAATCTACTAAAATGCTACATTTAAAAGTAAAGTGTAACTGGAATATATATGGCTATTAGAAAGTAATCTTTAGGCTGGGCATGGTGGCTCATGCCTGTAATCCCAGCACTTTGGGAGGCCGAGGCAGGTGGATCACCTGAGGTTGGGAGTTCAAGACCAGCCTGACCAGCATGGAGAAACCCCATCTGTGCTAAGAATACAAAAATTAGCTGGGCATGGTGGTGAGCACCTGTAATGCCAGCTACTCAGGAGGCTGAGGCAGGAGAATCGCTTGAACCGGGAGGTGGAGGTTGCAGTGAGTTGAGCTCATGCCATTGCACTCCAGCCTGGGCAACAGGAGTGAAACTCTGTCTCAAAAAAAAAGAAAAAAAGAAAGTAGTCTTTAAAGAAAGAATCAAGCTTTGAAAATTTCATGATTAATTGTGTTAATAATGTTCACATTTCAAGTCCTTATTTGAATTAATGTAAATTTTGTAAAAAGATTTTAAAAAGTGTTAGGTTACCCTGACATCACCTATAAGGGAGAGGTGAATGAGGTAGTATTAGTAAATTACATGAATGAGGTAATATTAATAAATGACATGAATGAAGTAATATTAGTAAATGTAGAAATTAAATTATCTATGAATATTTTTTCTCTGGCCCAAGAAGTGAATCAGGGCTAGTTATATATCAAGATTAACCTGCTCTTTCTACTAAATTCACTGCCAGTCAATGGCTATTATTTACCTGGACTGTGGTATTATCTTTGCTCCTCTATCCCTGTCACCCCAGATAGCCAAACAGTTCTCAAACTTTATCGAAACTAAATTCTTAATAGCTCTCAGCTGTTTCCCTCTCATGCTTCATTTTTTGTAAATCACCCTTAGGAGCTCCTTGAAAGTGACACACTTTTAACATGGTGACCTCCCAGGAGCAGGGGACCACCAGGTTGCCTAAGGAGGGGTGAACCGGCCCAGGTAGGAAATAGAGCAGGTCAAAACTCCTGTGCTGATCAGTAGTGGAATCTCACCTGTGAATAGCCACTGCACTCCAGCCTGGGCAACATAGCGATAACCCGTCTATTATTTAAAAAAAAAATTATAGAAAAAAAAGTGACATGCTTATCCCTTTCTTGCATGTCATTCCCCTGTTTGCAAAATGCAATGCCTATCTCCATCCTGCTCAGGCTTCTGCTTAAATTTCTCTCCTCGTCTGCTTGTCTCTGCATGGATTCCCTCAGCTCCCTTTTCACACTTAAGGCTGCCTTAGTTGCCTATCTCTGCTGCGTGACTATAAACGACATGAAGGTAGACACATCATGGTATCTCTAAGTACTATCAGATATGCATCTGTCAAACAAATGATTGAAGAGATAAGGAGTTAAGGAAACTGAAAAGCAAAGATGACGGGAACAGATCCTCATTTTTTTTTTTTTTTGAGACGGAGTCTCGCTCTGTTGCCAGGCTGGAGTGCAGTGGTATGATCTTGGCTCACTGCAACCTCCGCCTCCCTGGTTCAAGTGATTCTCCTGCCTCAGCCTCTCAAGTAGCTGGGACTACAGGCAAGTGCCACCATGCCGAGCTAATTTCTGTATTTTTAATAGAGATGGGGTTTTACCATGTTGGCCAGACTGGTCTCGAACTCCTGACCTCAGGTGATCCACACGCCTCAGCCTCACAAAGTGCTGGGATTACAGGCGTGAACCACCGCGCCCAGCCAGACCCCTGCATTTTCAAGGTGGTGTGAAGGAGCACCTTCATACTCAAGTACCTATTTATCCCTTGAGTCAAGGCCAAGTTTAGTAACAGAATGAAAGTAGGTGCATAATTACTTCAGGCATCGATCTTGCATCGCGGTGATTTCCTGCATGAGTGGGGGCTCTCCTCCGGGGGTAGGGAGGGCTCCATCCTGGAGCATGCTGAGGGCTTGCTGCCGCAGCATGCCCAAGGCCGACTGCTCCTGCTCCAGCTCCAGAACGAACGTGTCGTGATATTCAAGAAGAGTTAAGAGTTCTGCTTTCGAGGCTTTCTCTGCTGAACTTGCAGGTAACTTATCTTGCAGCTGATCAATCATTTCAGTGGCTTTTTTAACCTGATGACAAATGTGCATACTATGAAGTTCAGTAATAAATACACTTAAAAAATAGGGTAATTCCCATAAATACTATGCACTAGTGTATGAAACCAATTAAAGATGATAAATTCTGTCCAGAATTAAAGATGATAAATTCCACATTTTAGGAAACTGGAACTTGAGCAACTGTCTTAAAAGAAAAGGAAACATCACTTCTATAACTCTGGGTTTAAAGCTTTAATCTCGAAATAATATTGGGACAATCATAGACTATATTTAATATAAAAAAAGCTTTTTTTTTTATACTAAGCAAACAAAAGACTCTTTCCAATATTTAAGTTAACATAAATGAGTATCTTTAGGGAAGATATGGTTTAAAACATTAGAGCTTTAAAAGTTGGAAAAAGTGGCTGGGCTTGGTGGCTAGTGCCTGTAATCCCAGCACTTTGGGAGGCCGAGGCAGGCAGATCACCTGAGGTCTGGGGTTCGAGACCAGCCTGGCCAACATGGCAAAACCCTGTCTCTACTAAAAATAGAAAAATAAGCCGTGAGTAGTGGCGGGTGCCTGTAGTCCCAGCTACTCAGGAGGCTGAGGCAGGAGAACTGCTTGAACCTGAGTGGTACAGGTTGCAGTGAGCTGAGACTGCAGCACTGCACTCCAGCCTGGGCGACACAGACTCTATCTCAACTTAAAAAAATAAAAAAGGAAAACGTTAAATATACAGTTTGGGTAATGAGTTAAATTTCTGCTCATTTTCATGTTTCATGGCAAAGAAAAAATATCTTGGTCTTTTTCAAGGCCAGTGAAGAAAGCCAATGGGGCAAAATGAGCTTGTTCTCCTTTCAAAATTTAATTGCTTGGTTTTTCTCATTGAAATAATTTGACCCTGACTTGGGACTAAACTGTACAGTGCATTTTGTACTTTGCTTCATAACTTTGTTTTTATGTCATTGAAATAGAGATTTTAAAAAACTCTTTTTTACTTTCATAATGCTGACTTCAAAAAGGAGCAAAATACTGTTTTTCCTAACACATGATAATCAGTGAGGAAAGAAAGACGAGCTCATGGGCAATGGAAATTACCTTATTGTTAAAGCCCTTCCACTCGTCCACTGCATCTTCCAGGATCTTCTCTTGGTCCTGGGCCACAGCTCGAAGGCGTGTCCAGCGCTGCCAGACAGTGGTCATCGACCTGCTCAGGGCGGCTTTGCTGGCATCATTTCCAGTTTTCTCCAGTTGTGAAGCTTTGTCCTCAAGGGCCACAATTTTCTCATGGAAAGAGTTAACCACTGACACTAAAGCCTAGGGTTGGGGTTAGGGGACAGAAGAGAGAAGACAAAGGAGAGATCGATATTTTTTAAGTTCTATGGATCTTGGTAAAGCCCAAAATTTCCTGCAGAAGGAAATGTTTCTATATAAATTTATTCTCCTCTAGAACTCTTACTTTTACATTTATTTTTTTAACCAGAGTTAGTCTTAAAGTTTTTCAATGAGGTAAGGTGAATATTATTTATTTATTAAAAACAAAAGTGTATTTTGCTACATAAAATAACATTTTTTTCATTTTTAGAATGCATCGCAAATGTAAGTAAAGCAAACATAATATTTTAGTATGTTACATTTTTTTCTTATATTGCTCTGATAAAGGAGGACTCAGTTATTAATTTTTTAGTTTTATTTAAATTAATCTGTTATCAACAAAAAAGTATTTACTGACATTTATTAAGTGCCATGTCGTATGAGATGCAAATTGCTCTGAACATATTTTTAAAATCTTAGCTATGCATTTCCAACGGGAATCGTAAAAAGGCAGGTAACAGCATTTAATAAACTTAAAACTTCTATAAAATGTGGTTAAATGCGTCCTTATTATATTGAAGCAGTCTAGGTAGAAATGAAGATTTATTGATCTGTTTCTGGAGCCATCATGTTGCAAAGACCCATTACTATTACAGAGAAAAGATATTAAAAAAAAAAAAGAAGCCCAAAATGCTGACCTGGTGTTCTGACAATTTTTCTTCTGCTTCATGGCTAGAGGAAGTCTTCAACAAAGAAAACTCAGACAATTTCTTTTCTGTATCATTCATCAGTTCAATAACCTCTTCCCTTGCTTTCTGGTAATCTTGCCATTGAGCTGCACATCTTGAAAGAGTCCAACAGAAATTGATAAGTAACACGATATCACTTATTTCTACAGGAAACTCTAGTGTCATTATATCTAATGATACGAAAGAAGAATGAATATATGTACTAATGTATATCATTTGTGTATTACTACCTTTTGTGTGGAAATTCATTTTACTGAAATATAAAACACAAACATCCTGTAATACCTCTGCAAGATATCCACTTGGGCACAAGAGTCTTGGCTCATCCTCTGGCTCCTGAGTTCCAGAGAAGCCATTTTCTGTGCTAGGTCTTCTTTGCCGGTTGGCTTGATGAGTGGGTCCAGGGTGGCTACCAGGCCGTGGAGCTCCTCCAGGTTACTGTGGAACTGATCCTCTGCGCTGAAAAACTCCATGTGGCTTTTGAGATTTTCCTCTGCACTCTCCACATCTAGGCCATTGCCTGCCAGCTGTAACATTTCTTGGGCATCCTCAAGCCAGTCATTAGCTGCTTGAAATACCTGATAATATCTTTGACACTGGCTATATATTTCAGTCAAGGTAGCCTGAAAAACAGCAATTGCAAACATAATCAACTTTCCTTTGCAACGTGTTTGCAGGAAAGAGTTTCAGTCATTCAGTTGTTTCCCAGTCCTCAGTCTCATGGGTGTATCTGTTTAAGTGAATTGGTAAGTTACTGGAATATTTTTGTGGTGCCATCATTATCCTTGATTTTTCCTTATGCTATTCTTATTATAATTTTGTTATTGCCATTAAATTAAATATTAAGAAAAGAAATGGGATCGAAATTTATGTCAGTATCTTCACTAGTTCTGAAACTTCCCTCTCTGAGAAATAATATAATGCTTGGTGATATGTGGCAGAATGAATGTTTACTGAAGAGCAAGAATGTATCAGTTGTTTAGAAGTATAACAACATGGCCAGGTGTGGTGGCTCATGACTGTAATCTCAGCATTTTGGAAGGCTGAGGGAGGTAGATCACTTGAGGCGAGGCCAGGAGTTTGAGACCAGCCTGGCCAACATGGTGAAACCCTGTTTCTCCTAAAAATACAAAAGTTAGCTGAGCATAGTGGTGCATGCCTGTAAACCCAGCTACTTGTGAGGCTGGGCACTCGAATTGCTTTGAACCTAAGAGGTGGAGGTTGTAGTGAGCCAAGATCATTTCTCTGCACTCCAGACTCTGTCTCAATTAAAAAGAAAAAAAAAAAAAAAAAAAAAAAAAAAAAAAAAAAAAAAAAAAAAAAGAAATATAGTAACACCAAACTTCCAGATTGGCATTTACCAGACCACATAGTAATTTCTAGAACTGAAACAGTAACCTGTGAGTCTTGTTTAGAGATTAAAATAGAAAAGGTGTAAAGTTTAAGTCTGGAAGGCTGGTCCATTCAATTCCAGAAGGGAAGGAAACACTTTAACCATGCATCAGTGGCTGGGCACAATAAGCTGCGACTGTGCAAGCGAAGATGCATAAAAATGGTAAAGAAAGTACTCATAAGATTGCACCAATTAAAGAAAGAAGAGGGACAGCAAAGCATAGAATCAGTGGAGGAAATAAGAAATGCCCCAGGAAGCATGACATCTAGTTAGTTGGACCAAGATAATCAATAAGACAGCATGGAAACAGTACAATCATCTTAATAGATTTAAGATTTTAGTTCAGAACTCCTCAAAAGAAGCAAGCTTACCTGACAAACGTGTTTCAAGAATAAAAATTTCTGGTAACTTCTGCTCTTACTTTACATTCTAGATTCTATATAACTATTTACATGGATAGCTCTAGAAAAATAGTTTAAATTTTGTTTTAAACAATATCCTTGAATCAACTTGAAAAGGTTAATGTGTACTATAGTTTAAAAATTCGAAATTTTACGTGAAGAAGTTTATTATGATTTTATCCAAATATTAAAAGTTTTACTATGTGAAGTGCTAACCTTAATCTCTGCAGAAAATCAAGTTAAATGAGAGCTAAGATTCATCTGAGGTTACTTTGCATCAGACCTGATGCTAAGAAGATAAACCTAATGAAAGAATCATTAATATCCCTCTTCTACAAGGAGGAACAGAACTTCAAAGATGTCATTTCCCTGAGATCAAATAGCTGCTATTAAAACTCAGATGTGCCTTCTCCCAGGCTTTAGCCACTGCATTATCCTGATGAAAGCTATCTTTTACCTAAAGGCTTGGCTGACATCTCCTAGAGTCAGAAAGACTGAAGACAGAGATGGAGAAAAGAGGCCAGGAAATTGAAGGAAGTAATCTTCCAGGCACTGTTTTTCTCTTCTTATTTTTGAATGCACAGAACTTGTAAGCCCCAGAGCAAGCCGTAATTAGGCCAATCTGGGAAGGTTTGTACATGCTCCCATTTCTTTTTGTTATCCCCAAGTCAAGTAATTATGAGTATTCTAGTCTTTCTTTTGCTGTGCTATTAGGAAGCAAGAGAAAGACAGCACTCATCCCCACAGAAGGAGGGAAGAAATGGAGCAACTACTGGGATAACCCACAAGAAAGCAGCTTACTAGCAAGGTCAGGGTTGCATTGTCCATCTGCCTCTCTCCATTTAGATTCTTCATCTAGCACTGATTTTAGAAATACCAGGCTTTACCTTGTTTACAAAGGGCATCGCTAATTATTCACTGTTAATCAACTGTACTATCGATGTACTAACATATAATATTAATTATGTTACTAATACCATTTATCATCTCTTTCAAGATGAGAGTTCACTGAGGCATCACCATTATAAGCAAAGTGCAGTCAAGATGGAAACCACATAAAACGAATACCATGCATATAAACAATTAAAATAACCTGGCTGGGTGTGGTGGCTCCCGTCTACAATCCCAGAACTTTGGGAGGCCAGGGAGGGTGGGTCACTTGAGGTCAGGAGTTCAAGACCAGCCTGGCCAACATGGTGAAACCCCGTCTCTACTAAAAATACAAAAATTAGCTGAGCGTGGTGTCAGACACCTGTAATCCCAGCTACTTGGGAGGCTGAGGCACAAGAATTGCTTGAACTGGGAGTCAGAGGTTGCAGTGAGCCAAGATTGCACCACTGCACTCTAGCCTGGGCGACAGAGGAAAACTCAGTCTCAGAAAAAGAAAAAAAGGACAAAACTAAACAAAAACACAATTAAAATAACCATTTAAGACACTGCTGAAGATGCTTCTGTGTAGTATTTAGACAGAAATATTTAAAGAAGCAATTCCAACCAAGCAAACAAATTTCTTGTACCTGTTTACAAATGAGCAGAGTAGAAAAAAGAGAAGTGAAGTCCTATTACACCCACCTGTCTGGTTCGCAAGGCTTCCTGAATGTCTCCATCTAGCTCTGAGAGCTCAGCGAGGCTGTGTTCTAAATCCGCAGAAATCAGTTCCTTGGCTTTTGTGAACTTCTCCTTTTCTTTGTGACTCAGCGCATTCATGATTCTTAAGCTGGACTGGACCTCTTCCTGATGAATTTGGATCTTTCTGATTTCCTCTTGGATGTCCTGCAGGTTGAGGTCTAGGGACATTGGTCCACTGAGTTCTGCCTTCACTCTCCTCAGCCACTCCAGGGAGCGGCTCATCTCAGTCTGGAAGTCTATACTCTGCACCATTCGGCTCTCACATTCTGTCACCGTCTCACCAATGGCAGAAGTCAACAGTTTTAACTCCTCCTGCCAGGACTGGATCTGATTCCTGGCTTTCTCATAAGCCAAGGGGTCAAGGTGTGGGGCAAGATCTTCAAGATGTATGGCTACTCGTTTCAGTAGAATCCCTGAGTCCTGGAGACTTCCTGCCAGGGAGTGATACATTTTCAGCTTCTCCTCAGCAGGCAGTGTTTCCTCATTCACTTTGGACTGCTCTTCTTTTACAGACTTCAGTTGTCTCTCTAGCTGTTGGCACATCTTCTCGTGTTCTTGGTAAGCACTGGTGGTGTCTTCTAATAAGCTAACCCTTTGTTCTGTTTGTCGCTTCAGCCTGTGATATAAGGTGACAAGGTGCAGCATCTTGTCTGGTTGCCAAGGCTGACCTGTGCTGCGAAAACCTTCTTTTTTCTGATTCAGTTCATCCACTGCCTCCCCAAGACCCACCACTTCGTCCAAAATGGCTCTGCAACCATCTTGCAGAGACGAAGCCTCCTCAACAGCCAGGTCAGTGGGAACTTTGCTCATCCCCAAGAATTGGGCTTCAAGTTCACTCAGAGACTGGGTGGTCAACTCAATCAGGGAAGCATATTCCTTCCGAGCAAGAATTGCTTCTTGGACTTTATAGAACTTGTCTTTAGCCAAGGCAACAATTACATTAAATTGTTGGGGCAAAGCATTTAGCTTTTCACTGAGGTAGGAATGATCGACATCATTCAGTGATGGTAAGATGGTCTGCCCAGTTCTCTGCAGCGTCAGTAGAAGATTTTCATATTCTGGAGATTGTTCAAGAATGTGCTGGTATTTGGCCAGCTGTGTATGAAGCTCGGCACTCTCATTCATTAGGTTGATTTCAGGAAAAGTAACAATATCTGCCTGTTTTAGCCAGTGGCAAGCTTTATCAAAATCTTCCTTAAAATGCTTCCTAGAAACTAAATTCTTCTCTAGTTCTTGTAACCGGTGACTGCTCTTCTGTAGAACACTGTCATAGACACTCTGCAATTCCTGAAGCTTCCCCAGCACCTCACCCTTTTCCTGCTCTGTGACTCCTTTCATTAATTCACGACCCTGGGCCCAAAGTCCAGTGACTTCATTTTGGTAAGTCTTGAGGCTGGCTTGTGCACTCTTACATGTTTTGACTTGTTTGCTCACATCATCTGGTAACAGACAGATGTGTTCACGGAACATTATCTTTCGCTCATGTTGCTGAATTTGGCTGGTGGCCTGGAACACTGCCATGAGAAACTGGGTTTTCTCAGACAAGGCTTTATTTAAGTACTTTCTTCGCTGGCCCACTAAGTCACTGAGACAATTCACGTGTCTTTGTGCATCAGAGAGAGCCTTCTGGATGACCTGTCGCTCATTAAGACCAAGATCCGCCATCACCCTGTCTGCATCCTTTATGAGCGATTTCAGGAGCATCTGCTTGGCCTCCAGTTCACTGCAGATGGCCAGGTGATCCATGAGAAGGTTCTGAGCCATCTCTGGAGGTGGGCTCTGCTTAAGGGCCTCAGCAATGTTGGGTTGTTGCTCTTCTGCCCACTCCATTAGTTCCTGAAATCTGGACTGCACCACATTTAACTCCTCCAAGTTGGTGATGGACACTTGGATTTTCCTTTTAATTAGATCCTCAAGCTGAAACCAACGTTGCTCTAAATGACTCGTCTGTTCTTTGACTAACTCCTTGTCATCTAAATTCAGATGCTCTATCATTTTCTGCTTTCGATCTTTCAGATCTTCAATAGCATGCTTTCTCTCCTGCAATGCCAATGCTAACTTTTTCAGAGCTTCCAGATGCACAGCTGTACTCTCTGCATCAGATCTGAAAATACATGAAAATGTATAAGAGCAAATTAGTTTTAGTCAATATCGATGTTTGTTCATACTATGCTAAGTTACATTTCACCTTTTTCTTTTTGGAGACCGAGTTTTGCTCTTACTGCCCAGGCTGGCGTGTAATGCTGTGATCTCAGCTCACTGCAACCTCTGCCTCCCAGGTTCAAACAAGTCTCCCGCCTCAGCCTCCTACGTAGCTGAGATTACAAGCATGCACCACCACGCCCAGCTAATTTTGGGCATGGTGGTGCAAAATTTCCACAGAGTTTCTCCAAGACAGAGTTTCTCCAAGACAGAGTTTCTCCATGTTGGTCAGGCTGGTCTTGAATTCCTGAGCGCAAGTGATCCACCTGCCTCAGCCTCCCAAAGTGCTGGGATTACAGGCGTGAGCCACTACTCCCAGCTGAAACTTCACCATTTTCTTTAAGTGGATCTTCTGAGCTTAGAATAATTGGGAGTAGCTCAATTAATGATTTATTGACCGAAGTGCTGTAATTAAGGCATACAAGTTTCATCAAATGTCAATACTAGCAGTTGAATCAAATCAAGTTGCCTACTTCTTTCTAGCTGATATTGCCTTCTAATCAAATCAGAATATGTTTTTATTTTTCTATGGCTCTTATCAACTAAGCAGAATCTATATGGTATCAAGGTCCCTGGATGGTTTGGGTAATGTTAAACAGTGAGAAGCACTGATCTACCATATTCTAGAAAATGATACTGAAAGAAACTAACATGTGATGCATGAT